>NW_007813015.1:0-946 GCF_000696425.1 Galeopterus variegatus | reverse complement strand
AATAAGAACAATGCTTGATTAAAGGTCATTAAATTCATTGAAAGACCAGGTAAAGGACATTCGATACCTCCTGAGATTGACAGACAGTTAGGTAATCTTCTCATAAGAAATTCATCAAAGTCTAACAGAAAAGCGTCTAAGCATTTTATCATGAATGTTAAAATGCTTCCCAAAAGGCTCTGTGAATCATATAGAGCAAAAGATCCATCTTTTATGTACTGGTATCTAGTAGTAATTTAGTAAGTTTATCTTTGAGAAAATCACAAAGACTTATTCCTATTTATCAACTCAGTTTACAATTATTAACTAAAATTTGAGCAATAATATTTTCTTACTAATAATACATAGTATACTTATTAGGATCAATAATTATTACTTCAATCATTTTGACAAATAATGGAGTATTTTCTATATGGTATGACATTGATGAGAACCTGTATAGATTGAATACTATGGAGCACAGAATGAGAGGAATATACTTATACAAGCTGAAGAACTAGAGAAATAGAAACCAAGTCACATCAACCTTTATAGGACAAGTTGTTGATGTTTACGTTAATACTCAAAACAATGGGAATTGAGGAAGTGTTTTAAGTGGGGGTGGGGCCGCATTATTAGCTTTACCGTTGGAAAGGGTCACTTTAGCTATTATTTTTAGTAGAGAGTTCTGGGGTGGAGGGTAGATGAGGAGTGAACTTTGAGAGACAGGTTAGTTGGCTGCTATAGCAACCCTAGTAAGAGATGATAGAAGTCTGGACAAGGGTGGGAAAAACAGAGATGAAGGAACAAGGACAAATTATAGTTACCAGAGAGTAAAAATGGAAAGGAACTTAGTTATTTGAACTTGAAGGTTGAGGAACAGGCATTGTCAAGAATGACTCCTCCGTTTCTGGCTTAGCCCACAGGTTGAATGGTGCTGCCTTTCTCTTTCTTCCAGAGTCAAACC
>NW_007813014.1:0-946 GCF_000696425.1 Galeopterus variegatus | reverse complement strand
CCTCTTTCTTTTTTTAAAGACTCTCCTCATTATCTCAACCAGAAATTTTTTCTCTGTGTCCTTTAACCCCAGGCAGCATTTTGTTTGTAGCTCTCTTGAGGTACTTAGTCCTTTTAAGGTTGTGTTTTCACTGTTGGCAAGGTTTCAAGAGAAAACTATTCCCTGTGCTAAGAGGAGGGAGACCAGGTGGCCTGTGTAGAACGGCACTGTTTTCCTAACAGCCTCATGGTTCTTTTAGGAAGGATAATGACTAGATGGTGGTGTCCACAGCTGGACCCCATGACCGAGGGTTTAGTAGGCAAGGATTTATCACTGCCCTTAACTCTCCGGGCATTGTTCTGGATGGAGAAGCAACTGTGGAAAAGGGAAGCAGAGATGCCTGAATTATTTCAGGGACACAGATTAGGTGTGGTAGGGAAGAAATGATCTTGAGTAGATTAAGATCTCAGTTGCTTGAGACACAACGTTATTGTGTCTCATTGTATTTAACCTAAGTCCGGGATAATGTGTCATAAATTAATTAAGAGAGACATGAAATAAGTTTCATTACGGTAGTGACATTCAAAAAAACTAATGTGACTGTGACTGTGGGATTAGAGACTTATCAAAGAGCTCTGGAGTAACACCAGTGGAAACGACCTTAGAAGTGGGGCGAGGGGGCAAGGAGAGGGGAGCTAGCTACGTCAACATCAGCAGTCAGATCCGTGATGGCATGGGCCGTGGAAGTGGACACACATGGCTGCCACAGGTCTCCATGTCAGAATGAATAGATCCACCAAATAGTTTAAAAACGTTCTCATGTAACAGTGCATTTATCTTGGTCAAATTTAAGAAAAAATTATACTTCATACGGGAAGTTTATCAACAATCTACCTTGTGGCAAATAATTGACTTTAAAGGACATGGCTTTTTATCAATTCCATTTTCTTTCAAACTATTTTTTTTT
>NW_007813013.1:0-946 GCF_000696425.1 Galeopterus variegatus | reverse complement strand
CAGCTACATGTTGTTGAAATCTAACTAGAAAAGCTCAAGCAGATAAGGGGGGACTTTTTTACTTAGTGCAGCTACTCCAGGACCCAGCTTCCTTCTCCCTACTACTCCACCCTAGACTGACTTTCATCCTAACTGTTCCACGATAGCTCCTCTACCATGTGCTGGGCACAAAAAGTAAAAAGAAGACAAAGGAGAAATGAGCAGCAGTGCCTCTGTCATTTTTGCTTTATGCAAAATTTTCCCAGAAATACAAAACAGACTTCAGATTATGCCTCATAAGCCCTAGCTCCAAACAAGCAGAGAAATTCAATTTTTGTTTGAGACACTGTTGCCCTGTATAAAATTGAGATTCTGTTATTAAGGAATCAGAGGGAGAGAGAAAGAATGGGAACTCCTATAAAGCAATAGAAAAGTAAGCAACTCAGTAGAAAGTGGGCATACCTTACAAACAGACAATTCACAACAGATGAGAGTCCACTGTCCAATAAACTTTTTTAAATGGTCTACTTCATTAGTGATCAGAAAATGCAAAAATGTATTTGAAACCAAAAATGTAACACAGAGTATCAACCATTTGACAGGCAAAAAAAAAAAAAGAAAGAAAAGAAAAGAAAAGAAAAGAAAAGAAAAGAAAAAGCCTGAAAATATCAAGGACAGGAGAGGATGTGGCGAAAGGAAACTCCATGCGGGACCTGCCACTGAAAATGTGGGGATTTAAATTAATAATACCAGTTTGAGGCCAATTTGTAAATTTAAAATGCATACACCCTGCAACAAAGAAATTCCCCTTCTGTCTGTATACAATAAAGACATGTTCCTATATTCATATACAAGATACATTCAATGTTTTTGCAGTTCGAGTCCCATCACCTATAGCTGTGTGAGCTCAACTTAGTTAACGAGTTAGTTAAACTATCTAGAGGTTTGTAGTCACACCCATTTCTCT
>NW_007813012.1:0-946 GCF_000696425.1 Galeopterus variegatus | reverse complement strand
AGACGTGGGGGGAGAAGGCAGGCAGGTTCAGCAAGAGTTAAAACCCACGAGACGGAAGCGAAGACCAGGAAGGCTGTCGGATGGGGCGAGACTAGAGGCCAGTGTCCCAGAGATCTGGAGAGGATTGAAGACCAGGTGGCCAGGAGCAATCTTCCGAGCAAGCCGGAAAGCACAACTGTTGGTCGGAGTGGGTAGCGTGAGTGGCAGGAAGTCAGTAAAGGCTGGCCTTTGGCCAAATTAACTTCACTGGGAAGAAACAGGCACCAAGAGGTTCAGACTTTGGCCCCATGCACAGGGCACATGGGAGTGGAGCCAGGACAGGGTCCAGGCTGCAGGGCCTCCTGCTCCTGAGGGCTCAGAGCCCTGCACTGGATGCCTCTGGGACGTGGGAGATGATGGGAGGCAGGAATGCTGGACTAGCTAGCGGAGGAGAGGAAATGAGGACCCAGCTGAGGGTTCAAGACACTGAAACAGTGACTGCACTGAAAACGGGCTCCCACCCACACTGGTTACACCTGGCTCCCGAAAGCAGAGATCAGGTGACAGGGGTCAGGGTGGCACAGACTGTCAGGGAGGAACGACGGCCAGCACAGGACAGGCGGCAGGACAGTGGCTGCTCCTGACACCCATGCCCCTCCCCACTCCTCCCTCAGCTCCAGGCCCGCTGCCTGCTCTCCTCACCGTCTTCTCTGGGGGGCTGCAGACTGGAAGCAGCTTCCTCCGGCAGCGGCTGCCTTCCCACTGTTGGCAGCAAGTTCCTGCTCCACCGCGGCCTCCCTCCACCTCCCCACCAGGGTTTCCCCCAAACCAGAGGCCTGTCCACGGCCCCAGCCTCCTTCCCTCCCAGGGGCCTGTTCTCCCTCTGGCCTGGTCTGTCCCCCTCAGGACCTCTCCCTCTCAGGACCTCTCCCCCTCAGGACCCTCCTCTCCCCCTCAGGACCCTCCT
>NW_007813011.1:0-946 GCF_000696425.1 Galeopterus variegatus | reverse complement strand
GTGACACCATTGCACCTGTAGGAAAGAGAACTGGGATGTAAGTATTCAAAAAAAAAATGTCGGAATGTTATGATTTTCTGCAAAGTATTATTGACAAATGACACATTTAGAAATCAAATGTTACCTTCCTGTAAATCCCACACCTCAAAAGAGTTTCATAGGCTTTATTGTGTAGGAAACAACTAAGTAAAATAGATAACAGTATCCCGATTTTTTCAGAAGGGGAACTAAAGATCAAATCAACTACAAATTATACAATGTTATTTAATTTTACAGCAGAGCTAAGAATTTAACCCTAGTATTTTGTTTTAAAATTTAAATATTTTCCTATACCATCATGATTGTTAATAGCAATCAATGGATTTTATAGAACTCCCTGATGATATAAAAATATTTTGAGGAGCAGGTTCAGTAAATTAACTCATTAGAAAATAGTATCTGCAGATATGGAATTTAAAAAATTCTTTAAAATGTATACAAATGTTTATTTAAAATGTAAAAACAGGGCCAACCCCGAGATGCACTTGGGAGAGTGCAGTGCTGGGAGCGCAGCAGCGCTCCCGCCGCAGGTTCGGATCCTATATAGGGATGGCTGGTGCATTCACTGGCTGAGTTCGGTGCAGCCGGTGACAAAAAAAGGCAAAAAAAAAAAAATTATATATATGTGTGTGTATATATATATATATATATGTTTTTTTAATATATATTTTATATTTTATACACACATATATATGTATAAACATCTGGCTCACAAATTTAGTATTAGCTAGACATTCTACAGACTAATTGTCTGTTATGAAATGCTTCACTATTCAACCAGATGTGTTATGATATACTACAACTGTATTGTTAGCTCTACAAAGATATTTTACCACTATATTGTTACTTTTGTTGAAATAGATTCTGTTGCTAGGAAAAACTTCCAGACTTGTTAAAAAATTATTCA
>NW_007813010.1:0-946 GCF_000696425.1 Galeopterus variegatus | reverse complement strand
TCTAATTACATAAATTCCACATCTTTTATTCATTTAAGTCATTTGCATTAAAATAGAAATATATCTGTAAATAACAAATTATTATATTCCATTTTAACCAAATTTAATTCTAAAACTTCAGAGAACAGAGTATTTTAATATTAACATTACAATTAAGTGTATTGTCACATAGATTATATAAATATAATTTCATTTTGATATAAATTTTACTTAAAACCAAATGCATCTAGTGAATAGCTACTAATTTTCACATTATCTTTCACCAAATGGAGCTCATAGTTGTACAGCTGTCTTTGTTACTCATTCTTCTCTGTAGGTCAGAAATTACAGTGGAAACTGCTAGCACTGAATTTGGAAACCTAAATGCAATGGAAATAACTATCTCTGGGTAACAGGGGCCAAGTGGCAGCATTTAATTGCTAAAGACAAAGTGGACGTGGTTACTGTGATGGACAACAGAGTCAGGTGAGTAATGGATCATTCTCACTTGCAAAGACCTATGGTGTTGGCCAGCTGATTATTGTGTTCCTAAAATTGAAATAGTTGGGCAGTCCACTAAATTTTAACTTAATCTGTGTAAGTGATAGAGTTCTAGGTCAAGTTAGTAGAAGTCTATTTTGAATCATAAAAACAAGGAGTCAAGGCCTCTTGTTCGATTTACAGAATTGAGACAGTTTGCAGATCCAGGAACCTTTTGAATGGAGAGGAAACTGATTCTTGTTGAGAAAGAACTTCACTACTCTGTCAAATGTCTACTGTTAATCTTTCTCCATGCCTTTCACAAAGAGACCTATGGTTTTATACCAGAGTGACTGTGCATAGGAGAAAAGGAAATGTTTAAACTTTGGAGAAATTACTGGACAATGGTTCTGACTGACACTGTGATTCAACAGTTAGAGTAAGGGCTTATGGAGGTTAAGTGATCAATAGAGTATAAGCTCAGATC
>NW_007813009.1:0-946 GCF_000696425.1 Galeopterus variegatus | reverse complement strand
GATATAAATTCCTTGTCAGATGTATAGTTTGCAAATATTTTCTTCCATGCTGTAGGTGTCTTTTCACTCTGTTAATTGTTTCCTTTGTTGTTTAGAAGCTCTTTGATATAATCCCATTTGTTTATTTTTTCTTTTGTTGCCTGTGCATTTGGAGTCTTATTCATAAAGTCTTTGCCCAATTCTACATCCTGAAGTCTTTCTCCTATGATTTCTTCTAGGAGTTTTACAGTTTCAGGTCTTATATTTAAGTTTTTAACCCATTTTTAGTTGACTTTGGTATATGGCAAGAGGTACAGGTCATTCATTCCTCTAAATGTGGATATCCAGTTTTCTCAGTACGACTTATTGAAGAGGCTGTCCTTTCCCCAGTGTATGTTCTTTGTGCCTGTATTGAAGATAAGTTGGCTGTAAGTACATGGGTTGATTTCTGGGTTCCCTACTGTGTTCCAATTGTCCATGTGTCTATTTTTATGCCAGTTTCATGCTGTTTTGATTACTATACCTTTGCAGTATAATATGAAGTCAAGTAGTTTAATACCTCCAGCTTTATTTATTTATTTATTTATCTATTTATCTATTTACTTAGTGCTCAGGATTGCTTTGGAAATTTGGGGTCTTTTGTTGTTCCATATGAACTTTAGGATTTTTTTTTTTTTCTGTTTCTGTGAAGAATGTCACTGGTATTTTGATGGAGATTGAATTGAATCTATAGATTGCTTTGGATAGCATGGACATTTTCATTGTTAATTCTTCCAATCCACGAATATGAGATGTCTTTCTATCTTTTTATGTCTTCTTTCATTTCTCTCAGCAATGATTTGTAGTTCTTGTTGTAGAGATCTTTCACCTCCTTGGTTAAATTTAGTCTTAAATATTTTATTTTACGGTAGCTATTATAAATGGGCTTGCTTTCTTGATTTCTTTTTCTGCTAGTTGGTTGCTGGAG
>NW_007813008.1:0-946 GCF_000696425.1 Galeopterus variegatus | reverse complement strand
TAAGTGTTTTGTTCACCACCCTTACAATCTTGGAAAATTTTGAGATCATCTGTGTACTTACTTTACCTAGTGAATTATGTATCTTCAAAAGTTTTCTTGTTATACTTTAGTGTCATCTTTCAGACTGAAGATCTCCCTTCAGCATTTCTTATACGTCAGGTCTAGTGTTGATGAATTACCTTAGCTTTTGTTTATCTGGGAAAGACTTTATTTCTCCTTCATATTTGAAGGTTAGTTTTGTTGGATACAGAATTCTTGGTTGACAGTCTTTTCATCTCTTTTGTATATTCAACTATCGCACTCTCTCCTGGACTGTAGGATTTCTACTGAGAAATCTGCTGAGAGCCACATTGGGGCTCTATTGAATGTTGTGTGTTTCTTTTCTTTTGCTGCATTCAGTATTCTTTCTTTGTCTTTGGTTTTTAATAATTCAATTATGATGTGCCTTGGGGTGTTCCTCTTTGGATTGAATTTGATGGGCGACCTCTGAGCTTCCTGTACTTTGATCTGTCATCTTTCCCCATGGTTGGGAAATTTTCAGCCATTATTATTTAAATATGCTTTCTAGGTCTCTTCCTTTATTTCCCCCTTCGGATATGCCAATTACGTGGAAGGTATTTCGCTTGAAGGAGTCCCATTATTGCTGTATTTCTATTTCATTTTTCCTTATTCTTTTTTCTTTTTGTTCCTCTGATTTGATAGTTTTATATGTTCTGTCTTTGAGCTCCCAATCTTTTTCTCCGTTTGATCAAGTCTGCTGTTGGAGCTTTCTGTGAAGGTTTTCGGTTCAGATAATGTATTCTTTATTTCTAGAATTTCTATTTGGTTTCTAAAAATTGATTTTATTACTTTGTCTGGTTTCTCATTCTTGAATTGTTTTCCAGATATTTAATTTTCTATCTGTATTTTCTTGTGACTCCCTGAACATCCTTAAGAGGGTTATTCT
>NW_007813007.1:0-946 GCF_000696425.1 Galeopterus variegatus | reverse complement strand
ACTGAGTAACAGCACATGGCCCCCAGGACACTGGACTGGGCCCCATTTGTCACTGCATATGTTGTGGGGAAGAATGAACCTGCCCCCATATTGCACACAACGCAAACCTGCACACCGGGCTGCTGCCAGGCGTGGGCTGTGCCAGGCCCTGAAGTTTCCCCAGCCTTGTGCAAGGTCCCAGCTACACAGTGGGGGATACTACAGCTCCCCGCTGTCTTACTGGGTCACTCTGGGCCCAGGAGGACACCTTGTGCAGGTAAACTCTGTCTGTGCAGTGAAGTGGGCTCAGGTCACCTGCTCCACGAAGAGATGCCAGTTGCCTTTACAGGTGTCATCTGAGTCCTTGCCAGAGGCCAGCGCAGTGGACACAGTGACCATTTGTGGATGAGAGAACTGAGCCCAGAGAGAGTGAGTAACTTTCCCCAGGTCACTCAGCCAAGCTGGGACCCCTGCCCTCTTAGAGCCAGGAACGTCTAAGCGGTTCTGCTCCCGTGAGGAGCCCGTCCTGCAGGTGGACACGGGTCTGGGGAGGCATCAGGTGCTCTCACGTGGAGCCACAGGCACAACAGGTCATTGGACATGAGTCCACACAGCACGCCTGGCCCCACTCAGCTGACAAGAGGCCCCAGAATTCCCAGACTTGTCACATCAGCCTTGAGCAGGGAGCCTAGATGGGCTTGGGCCCCCCGGCAGCCCCCTCTTATTCTGGAAGCAGGTGTTCAAGGGGACTTCCCTTCCTCCATGTGCCATGCTGGGCACTCACAGATGTGTCCAGCTGCCACCTGTGGATCTGCTGTGGAGAGAAAGCAGACGTCTCTGCCTTTCTCCAAAACAGCTTCCACAGAGGCAGCCTGGGGCTTCTCGGGTGACCTCAGACTCCTTGCTGTGGCTTTGTACATGCTGAAATAAGTCGCTTCTCTTCCTCAAATGTGAATCAGTGGTCAGC
>NW_007813006.1:0-947 GCF_000696425.1 Galeopterus variegatus | reverse complement strand
CACTCATCTCACACACCCCACACCCTCACCAGAGTTTTCTGCATCACCCCTCAAATAAACTACACAAACTTAAATCCCAGTCTTGAAGTCTGCCTCTAGGAGAACCCAGCTAAGACAAGGAGGTAAGAGTAAGGGTGGAGAGAGCATTTCGGGCTGGAGGAAAAGTGTGTGCAAAGGCACTGTGGTAGGAAGAAGCATGGAGAGTTCAAGGGGGTGAAAGAAGACCACTGCAATTAGGAAAAAGGAAAAGACCACTGCCATTAGGAAAAAGGAGTGAGAGAAGATGTGGCTGGAGAAGTAGGTGATGGTGGGGGAGTGGGCTGGGAGGCAGATCCACAGAGGCCATTGTAAATGAGTTTTGCCTTTATCCTCAGCAGGGTAAAAAGCCATTGAAGGATTTTATCATTGAAGCCGATGTGATCTAAATTGTGTTTTGAGACAGTGGCTCATGTTTCAATGCAAAGAATAGACTGGAGGGGACTGGGGTAGATGGGTTTATAATGGTTAAGTGCAGATCGCTGTGCTCCAGGATGAGGTGATAGGAACTTGGACTGCAGTTACTGACAAAGGTGGGTGTGAAGGTTAACTCTAGGTGTCAACTTGATTAAAGAATGCTGAGAAACCTGGTAAAGCTATCTTTTTAGCTGTGTCCATGAAGATGTTTCCATAGGAGATTAGCATGACAGCCTGAGTGGACTGGGTGGGAAAGACCCACCCTCAATATGTGAGGGAGGGAGGGAGTAACCCAAACTGCTGGGGGCCCCAAGAGAACAAAAAATGGACAAAAAAGACGAATTGCTCTATCTGCCAGAGCTGACGTACACTCTTCTCTCCTGTCCATGGACATCAGAGCTCGAGACTCTTCACCATTTAGGTTCCAGGACTTACACTAAGGACACCGTCAGCTTCCCTGGTTTTGAGACCTTTGGGCTTGGACCGAGCCACGC
>NW_007813005.1:0-947 GCF_000696425.1 Galeopterus variegatus | reverse complement strand
ATTGTCATTTCTATTCAACATTGTACTGAAAGCCCTCACCAGCACAGTAAGACAAAAAAAAGACAATTTTAAGGATTTGAAAGGAAGAAACAAAAATGTTACTATGTGCATACAACATGTGTCTATGCAGAAAATCCTAATTTGCAAATTACTGGAATTAATACAATTTGAATTAACAATTTATTGTGGGACCAATGTATTGCATTATTCCAGAAACCAGTTAGAATGGGTTGTTTTAGTTCATTCGTTTTCATGGCTGTAGAGTATACCATTACACGTATAGACTGCAATGGAATCCTTTCTCCTTTTGATGAATATTTAGGTTTCTTCCAGTTTGTTGCAATTACAAACTGCTGCGAACATCTGTTATTTCTGTCTCCTGTGTCAGAAAATGTTTCCCAGCCCAGGACTTTCCTTTCTCCGCTGCTCCGAAGCATAAGCCCTAGTGTTGTCAATTTCGTCTAGTAATGTTTCCATACACACTAAGAGTTTTTAAGTGTTATGTTCAAAAACACATGCACAGATGGCAAGAAAAGGCTGAACAATATCCAAATGGCTGTAGCAATGGTGTCAAAGAGAAGGGCGAAGCCTTCTTGACAGAAGATAAGCTCATACATTGTGTTGACCTGTGTGCGGGGTCGGTGGGGGCAGGACAGCTGTGGTTATTCCCAAACACACTGTTCTCAATTATTCACCCAAAGTGTGGTTTCCTATCTTATTTTTTTATGGCAGCTTGCTATCAGTTAATATAATTATTTCTATATTTTTAGCAAAACTATTTTTAATCCTCTAATCAGGAGGGGAACACTCTTATCCTCTAATCGGGAGGGTGTGTTGATTTGGCAGGCAGAGAGAGAAGTTCTTTTCTTAGGAATGCACTTTTCTTGCAGAGGGGCCAGGCCAATGGCAGCTGCTTCGTTTCTCCTCCAGCATGGACCTCTAAGAGC
>NW_007813004.1:0-947 GCF_000696425.1 Galeopterus variegatus | reverse complement strand
AAACACCTAACATATTTAGTGTTCACCATGTGCCAGTTCCTACAATAAATATTTTTATGTACTCTCACAACATTTCTGTGACAGGTACTATTGTTGGACTGTTGGGCCTTAAAAACTAAGGCCACTTTAAGTGACATTACAAGCGGCGCTATTATGGGCCCACAAGGGCATATTAACGTGGCAGCCTAAGATGGTGCCAGGAGGAAGTAGGGTGGGAGTGTCTGCGGGAACCTTGCCTTAGCCCTTATTGGCCAAATACACACTTCCCCGCTCATGAACACTGCGTGATTGCAATAGCTAGGCATTGAGACAGGATGCATGCTCTCGTAACCTTTAAGCTGATTGGAGTATGTAAATACCTCCCTTCCCTATTTGCCTTTAAAAGCAAGTGCTTGTGTGATAGTAAACAGAACTGCTCCACAGAAACTCCCGCCACGTCTGAGTGTTCTTTAACGGGCTGGTTGGGGCCAGCGGCTGTGCTCACCTCTCTTCACGGCTCTCTTCCTCCATCTCCTCTCAACAGGGACCGGGAAAAGAGGAATCTGGGCAATCCGCCCACCCACCAGAAGGGACACCAAGGGATTGATAGCAAGGCAAGGGCTGTTCGGGTCAGCCGGTGGTGGACCCGACAGTTGGGCCAATTTAATAAATAGGGAAACTGAAGCTCAAGAAGTAGTAACTTGCTAAAACATGACAAATGAGCATCAAGGTCAGCATTTGAAACCATTTGTAGAGCCTAACTACTTACTACTGCATTAGATCCATTTTCAAATCCGTCTAATGAAAGGGCTCGGTATGAGGATGAGGATATAGGCAATATGTAAGTTAGCCTGTTACTAGAGCTAAAAACCATTACATTGTTTGTTCATCTGGTCACCCAATAAATTTTACTTTCTTCCTACATGTACCACCTCCTACGCAGTGATGAAGGACAGATAAGAATTTAT
>NW_007813003.1:0-947 GCF_000696425.1 Galeopterus variegatus | reverse complement strand
GACTATTGCTGAGAAATCATTTCTTATTCTGCTTGTTTCTTTGTAGCTATTCTTTTCTTTCTGGTCATTTTTAAGAACTTCTCTTTGCCTGTAGATGTGTTTGGATGTCAACTTGTTTTTATTTATCATGCTTGGAATTTGGGCTTTTTGACTTTAAAGATTAATGTTTTTCTTCAGCATTCTTAAGTTCTGGAAATTTCTCAACTTTTTCTCCGCTGAGCATTGTCTTTGCCTCATTCTTTCTCTGATCTCCTCCTGGAATCCAATTAAATATGTGTTAGACCCTCTTACTCTATTTTATCTTTTTTATTGCTAGTTCACATTTTCCATTTCTTTATCTCTCTGTACTAGATTCTAGATAATTTTTTCAAGTACTCATTCCTGTGTATTAATTCTCACCTAAGCTATTTAAATATCCTGCAGCGTAAGTCTGTGTGTGCATGTCTGTACATGTGTAGGTATGTATGTATGTGTCTCTTGTATATACAGAGAGAGGAAAAAGAGAGTTTTAAATATATTTTAATCATATTTTTATTGCTGAAAGTTATTTTTATTATTGTTCCTATAATTATAGTGTCTTGCTCCTATTAATCTTTTTTATTCTCTTTTTTAATTCCTTAAAAAGTTCTTTAAACATATTAGATGCCACTGTTTTCTATAGTGTATCTGATAATTCCAACTGCTGAAGTTTTTATAGTTCTGATTGTTCTGTCTTTTGTTGCTACTGACTCTGATTCACAGTGCATTATTTCTTTATGTATATTTTGGTATTTGATTAAGAGCTCATATTTTCTGGCAACTTATTTGTGGGCATTATTATCTGTTGGTAAGAAGCCTGGATAGAAGGCAATTTCCTTCAAAAATAATTTTTATGTGCTTATTCCAGATGTCTTGGAGCTCTCTCGATCCAGAACCATGTTAGCTGAGTTATTTGCTTGAAGGTTTTT
>NW_007813002.1:0-947 GCF_000696425.1 Galeopterus variegatus | reverse complement strand
GTTTTTTTTGTTTTTTTTTTTTAGTAACAAATAGAATCTTTGAGGCAAAAAGACCGAGTATTCGGCTGTCTCGAGACCTCTCCAACACAGGAAGTCACTTAAAAATGTGGAGGAAAAATGCTCTCCTCACCGCCCCTAGGGGGCAGCACAGAGCTCGGCGAGGCAGCTGTGTCTCATAAGCCCCTCACTCAGCCCACTTCTGCCCCCAGAGCCTCAGACAGCCTGCTCTCTGCTCCCCAAGACAGACATGGGAACATGGGGCTCGTGTTTCTT
This sequence comes from Galeopterus variegatus, assembly GCF_000696425.1. Taxonomy (NCBI): domain Eukaryota; kingdom Metazoa; phylum Chordata; class Mammalia; order Dermoptera; family Cynocephalidae; genus Galeopterus; species Galeopterus variegatus. The sequence goes on along the minus strand of NW_007813002.1, from coordinate 674 downwards.
TTCCAGCCTCAAGTTCCCTGTCACCTCCCGAGGTCTGACTCCTGCACTCAGGGTCCCCAAGGGAGCCAAGAATGATAAGAGAAAGATGACAGGCAAAGGAGGCTAGAGAGACCCTGGTGAGCAGGAGTGGACCCACAGGACAGTTTAAAGATCCAAGAGAATGTCCGTGACTCAGACTGGGAAACCTCAGTGGAAGTCGCTCACTAGCCCAGAGGATGGCGGAGAAGAAAGGCTTCTGCTTCCCAATGGGAGGGAGGTCCAGAGGACAAGGGGTGCTCTGCCTTTCCCTACCTCTGTGCTTTTGTGCAAGCTCTTCCTTTCTTTCTGGAATACTCTCCCCCACAGCTCTCCACACTCATACCTCACTCATCCTTCACTGCCCGGCTCAAATGGCACCTCCTCCAGGAAGCCTTCCCTGGTCTTCCCCCTGGGAGTTGCTCTTCCCTCCTTGAAACTTTCATTGCATTTGCCTGGACTGCTCATGAGACATTTAAGAATTTCCTGCTCTGTTCTAGGTATGCTTGTACAGAAACACTGGGTTGCAGACTTCTGGGATGGTACTGGTTGTTTATTCACTTGTAAATGTTCCATAGCATTGAACACAGGGCTCAACTGCTGTTAATGGAATGAATGAGCAAGAGACGTGTAACAGCAACCAGGCTTTTTTTTTTTTT
>NW_007813001.1:0-947 GCF_000696425.1 Galeopterus variegatus | reverse complement strand
TATTGATGCAAGGATAATTTTGACCAGCAGAGCAAAATGTTAGACGTGGAGAATCTGCTCTGTATCCGTTTTACATTTCTGTAGTTAACAGAACACTGTAATGTGCCTTGGAGCTTAGTAACTTGTAATAAATTCAATTGATATTTTTTAAAAAAAAGAAAATTATCAAATGATATATTAGGCACTGTCTTAGTTTCTTAGGACTCCCTGCCAGAAAAGATTATTACAAACTGAGTGGCTTAAAACAACAGAAATTTATTCTCTCTGTTCTAGAGGCCAAAAGTCTTCAATGAAGGTGTTGGTAGAACCACTCTCCTTTTGAAGTTCTTAGAGAAGAATCCATCCTTCTCTCTTCCAGCTTCTGGTGGCTCCAGGAGTTTGATTTAGTGCCCACTGGATACCACAATTACATCTATAAAGGCCTTTTTGGCAAATAAGGTCACGTTCACCGGGCCTAGGAATTAGGACATGGACATGCCTTTTTGGGAGCCACCATTCAACTCACTATAGGACATAATGCTAGAAAAATGAATTAAAGATTTGCTGTGCTTATAAGATCTTCAAAGTCTAGATAACAACATGATTTTTCAGCAATCCTAGATAACACATGATTTTTCAGCAATTGTGAAAAATCACATACAACATATTAGCAGAACACAGAGGAGGAATGCCTTACCTCACTACAGTTGGGATGGTGCAGGGAGAGGGGATGAGATGCTGAAAAGTCTTCTTAGAGGGGACCAAAAGGTGAGTTTGAATTATCCAGGACAATGTTGGTGACTTGGAGAAGGTCATCTAGGCAAAAGGAACAGCGCCATAAAGTCAAAGAGAAGAAAAACAGCTGATTTGAGTAGGAAATTACAAGGAGTTCAGAACTGCTGGAACGTAAAATTGCGCATTGGTACGTGGTGAGTGAAGGTGAGACAGGGAGTGATCAGAGCCTCTCA
>NW_007813000.1:0-947 GCF_000696425.1 Galeopterus variegatus | reverse complement strand
ACTGAGGGTTGCGATCCGTTGCCGGTCACGAAAAAAGACAAAAAGAAAAAAAAAATAGTATTTGTCATATTGATTTACTCTTGTATACCTATTGTTAAAGTATGGTTTTCTTAAAAGCAAGGGCCTTTAACTCATATTTGTATATTTACTTCTAATAATAACTAATATATAAAAATATTCTTATTATTAGAAACACTGTTGGAAATAGAAAACTGGCTAGTTATCATCTCTGAAATTAACATTTTGTGTTAGGTATATCCCAGATCTCTTTACTGATATCCTTTTAAAGTTAATTTATTTTTTCTTCTTATTCCATTTTTTACAGAAATGAATACCAAAAGCTTATTAACCCATGCCGTGAATTAACATCTCCATTTTAGTCAGTCAATTTGACCTTCAAAGACACTTCCAACTATTTATAAATGGTTTTTTCTTTCTTCTTAGAAGTTTTTTAAAATATATGCCTTTTATTAGTCCCCATCTAAACTAAACTATCTTTATAATTTATCTAAAAGCACATAGCAAACTCTTCTCCATTCCAGTTCTTTTATTTGCCCTTCTCTGGTATTACTTTGTTATCAATATATTCTGGGCAAAAGAATTAAAATGCAAGCATTTTAATAAAATGTAATGCATTGATTTCTTTTTGTTCCAATATCCTTTTTAATTATTCCCAAATGTTGTTGAGAAATCACAAATGTCAATATATACCATAAATAAGAAGTAAAATGTAAATTTGTTTTTAAAAACTAAGTAATCAAAAAATTATAAATAAGGATGCAGTAGGAGAGAGCAGTGTTAGCAAGATGGCAGAATAGGAGGTTACAGCTCTCCTCCCCATGCCCCCCAAAATACAACAATTTGAGCAACCACCACAGATGGCAATACTTTTGTGGAAGCCTGGAGTCTAGCTGAGATTTCAGGATCCCAATCAAACAACAAAAAAA
>NW_007812999.1:0-947 GCF_000696425.1 Galeopterus variegatus | reverse complement strand
GCCCCCTGCCTCATGTCTGTGCCCCTGCTCATTCCCACCCTCCTTCCTTCCGTGCCCTTCCTTTTAAAAACCCACCAGCTCCTGAAGGTCTAGTTCAAAGGTGGCTTCTTCCATGGAACAGTCACTCCTACAGGCATCTGAGTGGAGCTCTGCCTTCTCTGAATGGCCATCGCAGTTTAGGTAGGTTTTGACAGCACTTGACTTACAAGTCCACCTTCACTAGTTAGTGCTGGTCCAGGTGGGTCATGCCAACCACCACCTCCTGGCCCCCACGAGACCGTAAGCTCCTTATGGGTACAAGCCATGTTTTCCACCTCTGTGTCTAGCACAGTGACTTACACATGGTAAGTATTCAAGTTGAATAATTTGACAGTTCTTTTTCTTTTTTCTTTTTGCCAGAACTTCAGGGATGACATTGGAATTGTCTGCAGTGCTTTTAAGATTTGTATTCCTTCAGCACTGGGCTGCATATGGCCCTGCATTTAGCAATTTAAAACTTACAGAAGGACCTCAAACTGGCATGACTCTCTTGGAATGAATCAAGATAAGCTCCCTTCTAAAGAAAGAACTTTCTGACCTCTTAATACTTCTTTTGTACTCTAATCTTTAAATAATGTATCCTGCAATAATTCCATTTTCCACATATGTGGCAGAAGCTCTGGGTATCATCTTAATATAAAATCACTATTTTAAAAATATTCTTAGGTTTCTGTTTGATGGAGAGTAATAGCTCTGTCAGAAAACCAGATGTAAACTTATGGTCTTTTAAAGGAAACAAAAGGCTCACCTTTATTTGTGATCTTTACATTATGGTAAGCTGTATATGTTGTATAGACAATTGTGCAAAATGAGCTAAATGTTCGGGATGAATCAGCTATTTCATACTTTGTGTATAAGCCACTGAGTTGTTAAGGAGTAAGTCAGAAGTAGCCCTCTCAGTAGTTTTA
>NW_007812998.1:0-947 GCF_000696425.1 Galeopterus variegatus | reverse complement strand
CCAGTGAAAAGATTTTTTATAAATGAAGGTGAAATAAAGACTTTTTAAACAAAAACAAATCGTAAAAATTTTATTTCCAGCAGAACTTCAGTACAGGAAATGTTCTAGTAAGTTCTTCAGGCAGAAAGAAAATGATATGGAATGGAATCTTGGGTCAACACAAAACAAGAATACTGGGAATGGAGAACAGGTGGGTGAATACAAAATGCATAGTTTTCTTATTTGTAAATGCCTTAAAGATATTAGTTGTCTAAAACATAGTAGTGACAATGTTGTGTGGATTTTGGAACATTAGCAGAAGTAAAATGTATACAGAAGTAAAGAGTAAAATGACAACAATAGCACAAAGGACAGAAGAGGAAATGGAAGCACAAGGAGTCTTCAAAAATTTCATGGAAAGATTTTTATTATATTTTAATTCAATTTTTCCACAAAACTTTTGAAGTATCCTGTTATACAAGTGTCTTATATGTGAAGTGGTATAAAATTATCTGAAGATACACAGTGACAAGTGAAGGATGTATATTAATAGCAGAGAAAACACTAAGAAATTGTAGAGGTAGACCTAATAATAAGCCAATTGTGAAAATAAAATGGAATACTAATAAAATACTCAATTCAAAAGGTGGGGAAAGCTGAACCCAGCTGCAACTATGCAAGCTGCTGCCACTGCCCTGGGGCCCTGCCAGGGTCCTGAGGTATGGAGCCAGGGGAAGTTGAACCCAGCTGCAACTATGCAAGCTGCTGCCACTGCCCTGGGGCCCTGCCAGGGTCCTGAGGTATGGAGCCAGGGGAAGTTGAACCCAGCTGCAAACACCATTTTCATGCCAGTAGCCCACCATAGCCACTGCAATTGCCATGGCTGCTGTGTAAGTGTCTAGTGTCGATAGCAGCAGTCACAGCTACCGTGCAGATGGCACAACAGACTCTCAACTGCGTTGACACAA
>NW_007812997.1:0-947 GCF_000696425.1 Galeopterus variegatus | reverse complement strand
CATGAGTGGGTAGTCAGACTCTCCAGGATCCTTGAGGAAAGCCTTTAACATGAGATAAATGGAAACACACAGAAGAGAGGAGCTCAGAGAACACAGAAACAATGCAGAGAGCCCAACAATACTAATACGAATCTACCACTGCCAAAGCAAACCAGAACCCTGAAATCAAAATATTCAGGGAGATGTAAGAGAAGATAGAACATTTGTAAAATCAGAATAGGATGCTATATTTTAAAAAGTGATGATAAGAACAAGAAATAGTTATTAGAAATTAGATGCATGATAACCAAAATTAAAAAATAAAGCAACATAAAGGTGAGAAGTTAAGAAAGTCCTTAGAAAATAGAAAGAAAAAATTTAAAAAATGCAAAGATAGAGAAAGAGGTAGAAAGAGGGAGATCATAAAGGGGAGAAAATTATTATTATTATTTTAATTTATTTTTATTGCAACAAAATTGATTGCACATATCTGTGTACAATATTTGTTGCTCACATCAGAATAATTATTCTATTCAATAATATACCCTGTCACTGCTAGTCGTGGCCCTTTCTCCCTTCCCACTTCTAGTAACCTCATTGTCTTTTTGAAAGTTCAATGTATTGATGAATGTTGTATCTTTCTTTCTTTTATTTATATGTTTATTATTTTAGCTTCCACTTATGAGTGAGAAGATACGGTATTTCTCTTTCTGCGCCTGGCTTATTTCACTTAATGATTTTCTCTAAGTTCGTCCATGTTGCTGCAAATGGCAATAGTTCATTCTTTTTTATAGTTCAGTAATATTCCATGTGTATATATACCACATTTGGGGAGAAAATTATTTTTTTTAAAAAAAGTAAATTTTCTAGAATTGCAAGATAGAAATTTCCAGACTTGAGTGCCCAACATAATGAAAGAAAACCCACACTAAGACCTTTGTTATGAAATTTATTTCAATAGTGACAAA
>NW_007812996.1:0-947 GCF_000696425.1 Galeopterus variegatus | reverse complement strand
CGACACTGAGGGTTGCGATCCGTTGCTGGACATGGAAAAAGACAAAAAAAAAAAAAAAATATTCTGGCCACACATGCCCCGCCCCAGCCACTGCTCAGGGCTCCTTCAATGAATAAAAAGTGAGTGGACAGGGAGGAAGGCAGTGGAAAGGGGACCCAGGGAGGAGGGGCAGGCACAAGCTCCTGGCCAGCAGCCCCAAGGCCAAGAGTGGGCTCCCTTGGGGGCGGATCCCCTCCAGATCTCTGATCAAGAAGCCTGGGCCAGTGTCCCCTCAGCACCAAAGCAAGTGTGGGTCCCTCACTCTCCAGACCCTCACCCACAGCTTACAAAACTAACATTTCATAAATAGCCAGCAAATAGGCACTTGGGGCCTTTTATAAATTAAGAACCTGTAAAATTACTGAAGGGCATGTTTGGGCTTTGCCCGACCCTCCTCCCACCCCCCAAATGCCATTCTGATTTTAAGTGAATGCTCTTATCTTATAATAAATTGTACCAGGTTCAATAAAGTGTAAAAAGCATGACTTTACCCTTCCCAGGTACTCGCCCCAAAGCTGACAGCGACGATTACAGGGCCTTCCTCCTCAGTACCTCTCAACAGCTCCATGCTCCCACGCCCCTGTTACCACTGAGGAAGTTCAAGTACAAACAGTCAAACCACCAGCCTCAGTGTCCTGGCTGGACCATCACCTTCTGGATGTTTCTCAAAGTGCTCCAAAGACTGCTCCCATCAGTGTAAACCTGCCCACCCCCACCATGGGCCTCACTTATAAGTGGTCAGTGTAACGACAAAGCCAAGTTCATACTGGCCTCAGCTCCTCTCAGCAGCCTCTGGCCCTTCTTCTCAAATATCTTTCCATCTCCTGACCCTCCCCTCCATCTCCTGACCCTCCCCTTCCATCTCCTGGCCCCCCCCTTCCATCTCCTGACCCCCCCTTCCATCTCCT
>NW_007812995.1:0-947 GCF_000696425.1 Galeopterus variegatus | reverse complement strand
AGCAGCTGCATAACAATTAGGAGCAGCTGCATAACAGCAGCAGCGTCAGGGCGGGACAGGCCTGCCTGCTCCTCTTCCACGGACCAAGACCTTGCCAGGTGCTTTTCAAACCCGGTTATATTTCACCCTCACAACTATCTTATGTGGCGGATATGACATCTTTTGCCCCCACCATCCCTCTGTATCTTCTTCTACCAGCTACACAGCCTCTAGTTTCCCTCCATTTCTCCTGTGATGTAGCCTCCTGCCCTCTCACCCTCTAACTATGCTCCAAGCCCACACCCCAGGTCCCTCCATGTCAGCTAAGGTGTAAAACTTTTTCTGTGAAAAAACTATTTCTATGAATGTGGACAAAATTCAACTAAAATACTTTTTGATGAATCAATTCACACTTTGGATTTGCTTTTCTTGCCCATGTGCTGCTCTGCCACGCCACTGCCTGTAGCTGGAGATGCCGTTGTGCAAATGCGTTCGTTGGTGGTGACAATCTTATGAAATCCGTTTGCATGAAGGTGGCCCATTCCTCCAGCTTCTGAAGGCCTTACCTCTCAGTCACACCAGGTAAGATGAAGAACATCCAGAAGTGAATTCCAAACACAAGAATGACCTGGAAGATGACCTTTCCCAAGACAGTCTTCCTGAGGTAGAGTGCTCGGTCCACCACCATGGTCCCAAACTGAATGAGGACCATCACCAGAAACGGCCCAGGGACCTGGTCCTCCGACAGTGACGAGGTGATATCTGCAGCTGCAGAGTGTTTCTGGGGAAGAGACAACAGATTCATGCCTCAGGGGCGCTAGACGGGAAGAAGAGCCATCACTCTCGGTCAACGGATGTGTGGTGGCTTTGCCCCAACCTACCCCAAAGGCCCAAAAGCCAAAGACGATGATGATGAAGTCCACAGTGTCAGCCAGGAACATGAGCACGTACACGTCAGTCACAGCGCT
>NW_007812994.1:0-947 GCF_000696425.1 Galeopterus variegatus | reverse complement strand
TTTTTTTTTTTTTTTTTTTTTTTGCTTTTTATTTTTCCAATTTAAACACCAGAATGACTCCAGGTAACTCTGTAGGCATGCTCAGGTGGTCATTTATTAAGCACCTACTCTGTGCCAGGCACCATTCCAGGCTCTTCACAAGCATTCACTTGTTTAGTCCTTATAATAACCCTATGAAATAGGGAGAAGGGGCTTGTAGAGGCAGAGTAATGATCCCCCAAAAATGTCCACATCCTGATTCCTGTAACCAACAAATATGTTACCTCATGGCTAGAGGGTCTTTGCAGATAGGATGTTGAAATGGAGAGGTTACCCTGGATTATCCAGGTAGACCCAGTATAGTCACCATATTCCCCAGGGGCATGCATATTGAGGGGTTGGGAAAGGTTGGGAAGGGTGTCACAGTGATTTGAAAAACAACTGAGGAGAAGAGAAAAGATGATCTGGAGTCAGCAAGATGGCTATGCTTGTGCAATGGAATCCTCCCCAACCTCCCTTATATCTTGAGAAGTTACTCCACTCCTAAGACACTGTTTGAATTCAACCCAAAAGTGATGAGGTTAAGATTCCTATTTGGGTTTTATGTGCCATAGAATTGAGGCAGCAAGGACAAATCCTGAGTATACAGACAGAGAAAACAAAGTGTTCTATAAAAGGATACTACAATAAATACGCAATACAGTCAAAATTAAATATTGTTAAACAAAAATTATGGAAAGAGATTGTTTTGGACTGATCTCCTGCACTAGGCCCTAACAAACCAGACCAAACCCAAATGGAGTCACTCATGCTAAATGACACATATTTAAACTGAGACTTTAAGGAAGGAGATAGATCCCAACACTGACCAGTTTTTCCTGAAAACAGGAGATCCCAGTCTATCTGAGTCAGCACAATAAGGAAGTCCCCTCTGCTTTAACCCTTACAAAAAGGAAACCTGAAGTAGC
>NW_007812993.1:0-947 GCF_000696425.1 Galeopterus variegatus | reverse complement strand
GTCACAACAAGGAAGAAAGTTCTTCTAAAATGTAGTAAGGTGGTTTGGGCTGTTTGAATTTTATGTGGGTGCAGGGAGTATTTCTCATCCATTTGTAGATATATCCAGTACTTTGTGTCTACTGCAGACATACAGCTAAGTGACCTTTTACAATGGCAAAAGAATTCAAAAGAAAGGTTAACAGCACCCCCCGTGCCTGTATTAAACCATGCCATGTAGTTGAATTGTTCATCTTGACTTATTAAATACTAGAATATGCTAGATTTATAGGATGACACTTATAGATGAGTGTTGATTACCCTAAACCATGGGAATAGTGAATTACTTTACTTCCTTGCTGAAAAGTCATTAGCTTTCCTTTAATTCCCAACCTTCTCAAGTAAGGAAATCCCTTTAAAAGGGAGGGGGGAAAAAAAAAAGAAAAAGTATCTACCTATACACATATATAATGGACCCCACATATATGAGGGTACTTCAAAAATTTTGTGGAAAAATAGAATTAAAAGATAGCACAAATCTTTCTGTCATTTTTTTGAAGACCCATAAAGGGGATGGATACATTGACCTTTTACACACAAAATGGGATACATAGAACTTTTACATGCAGAACTGCACATCTGGCATCATAAATGGGATACACAGAACTTTTACATGGAAAACTACACATTTGGTGTCATTGACACCACATAAATGGGATACACAGACATTTGACACACAAAACTACATATCTAGTGTCATTGATCTTTATTACATTCTGGGTAATGCAATTGCTGGATTTGTTTTTGTTATAGAAAGATTCTGCATCTGAATTAAATTATATCCTCCAAAAACCAAGCTACCCTCTGAAGAAATACCCACTGCATGAACAGAGATATTTTTAAGCCGCTGTCTTATGTAAGTAAGCAGCAAGTGCTCTTCTTATCTTGACTTGCTGTAAGAATTTTTGT
>NW_007812992.1:0-947 GCF_000696425.1 Galeopterus variegatus | reverse complement strand
GAAGTAGCATGTCTTATATGAATAGTTTCATGAGTTTGTTTGGCTTTGTATGGTCAGTCCTCAGTTAGAAGTCAGAGCAAAAACTAGGGAAGCTGACAGTCATTGTTAAGTCTTAACTATTTAAGGCCAGTCGCTGCAGAGGTAGGAGTTCTGTTGTCGTGTGTCATCTGGCAATCATTTGCTTGTGTATTGTCTCTCAGTGTGTGTGTGTGTGTGTGTGTGCACTTGTAACAAACATCTGAGATGCCAGCTTTAAACTCTCCTCTACTGATCACAGATTACTGAAGTTAATAGACTTTATACCAAATCTGAGCATAATTGATAATAAGCCATAATACGTATTTGTTATGTATTTGTTAAATGATTGTTGATTTGACTGAAAAACGTGATGGAATTTCAATTTCATTTTACTGTTACAGCATTTGAAGCTTTATTTTAAGGCCATTTCTTGACACTGTTTGGGTCAAATATAGTTGACCTATTTTACCAGGGCACAACACCAACAGAGATCCACTTGGCTTTCTACACCTTTGGGTGTGACTGTTGGCAAAGGCTGAAACTGCTTCTCTCCTTTGATACTTGGTCTGCCTGAAACTTCAGGAAAACAAGAACAAGAGAGGAGGTGTCGCTAGTGGTTTGCTCAGACCTCAGTGTCTGCATTTGTGGTCAGAGTCTAGCTTTAACTATATTGTGTTATAGTTAAACTATACAGTTATGTAGTTTATAAACCATATAACTATAAACTATATAGTTATATTGTGGCTTTTCTTATTATTATCCATTATTTCGATTCCTGATTTTTTTTGAGTAAACAATGGTCACTTTTATTTATATAATAATGTCAATGACAGTTAATTGCTTGAAATGCCTGTAGAATTATATGCAGATTTTATGCCAAGACTCTAAGCCTGTATCTCATTCACTTAGATATTATGTACTACATGGGA
>NW_007812991.1:0-947 GCF_000696425.1 Galeopterus variegatus | reverse complement strand
CGGTACTGGCACAAGAAAGAGAAACTATAATACCGAGGCCCTCAACTTTCTTTCAGTACAATTTTACCTCTTTGAGTCATATTTGAATCTGAACATTTCCTTTCCTTGACATTCTAAATTTTATATAGCCAGTTTATCAGTCCATTTTTGTGTTGCTATAACAGAATACCCGAGACTGGGCAATTTATGAAGAAAATCGATATTTACTGCTTACAGTTTCTGAGGCTGGGAGGTCCAAAGTCCATCTGGGGGTGGTGACAGTGACTCAGGGGTTTCACATTGCCAGATGGTGGAAGCAGAGAGAGCAGAGCAGAGAGAGACAGACTCTCCTCTTCTTTTGAAACCCTCAGAACCATGTCCCTCACCACTAATTTTAATCCATTCACTACTGCATGGTCCTATAATTCAATCACCTCTTCAAGGCTTAGGACATGGCTAATCTAATCACCTGTTCAAGGCCCCACATTTCAATCATCATAATAGGATTTCCCACACTCTTAACAGCCACAGAGGGGGCCAAGTACCTAACACATAAAACTTGGGGAACACAACTCAAGTTTGAGTGAGCTTTGGGGGGACAAAATTCAATCCCCCACAGCCAGTAAAATCCCCCACGTTTCTTTGTGCTAAGAATCCCTTTTCTATTTCAATTACCACAAAACTCCCAAGAGTTGTGATGCACAACCCTGGTCACATAGCATAGCACATGTGGGCTGAAATTCACCCACACAGACCGAGACTGAGCTGGGAGCCTGTGTGTGTGTAGAAAGTCATACGGTAACGCGGAGTGCTGTAACGGATCGACTGTACGTGTACACAGGATTGATTCTCGGTCTTGTAGGTAGAAAACAGAGGAGAGAGAGTTTTGATTTATGAAACTGTGTACTGGTTTTCTCAGAGGTCTAAAGGAAGCTGCTCAGATGAGTAAATTTAAAAGATATGTTTAA
>NW_007812990.1:0-947 GCF_000696425.1 Galeopterus variegatus | reverse complement strand
TGTATGTTTCAGACTGCATTATGAACCCTTTGTGGATGCTCCAAGTGGCTGCCCTCCTCGGATCAACAAGGACAAGGGCCTCTGCCACTGGGGGAGGTCCCCACGAGCCAGCCAACCAAACCAGGGAGGTCATACAAGCCGCTACAGAACCGACGCGGATTGAATCTGCTATTTCTACAACAAGGAGGATTATGCGCTGCCCTCAAAGAAAAGTGCTGCTTCTATGCCGACCACTCTGGAGTGGTCAAAGATTCCCTAGCTAAGCTTAGAGAAGGATTAGAAAAGTGAAAAAAAAAAAAGAATGTGAAGCCAATAGTAATTGGTTCCAAAGCTGGTTTTCAGGTTCCCCATGCCTCACCATCCTGCTGTCCTCCCTGCTGGGCCCCCTAGCCATTTTCATCTTGGGGCCTTACGCCATTTGCCAGGTTGTGTCTTTTATAAGGCGCAACACCACTTCTCTCGTAATGCTCATCCAGGTGGTAGAGGAGGTGGCCCATAATGAAAGCCCTGACAGCCCTTGGGTCAATACGGCCCTTTAAGAAATCAATGCCAATCTCTAAGGCTCTGCCCCACCCCCTCTTGGCTGGATAGTCAATGACGGGTAAGATTTCCAGAGGGAAACAACCTAAGACAGGCACAGCCACCAGAGGGAATGGAGGCGAGGCTGGGAAGGTTAGCCGCCTCCAGCTGCCGTATTAAAACAAAAAGAGGGAATTGTCGGGCCTTACTAATGCCACCTTAAGTGACATTACAAGTGGTGCCATTATGGGTCCACAAGGGCATATTAATGTGGCAGCCTAAGACGGCGCTGGGAGGAAGTAGGGTGGGGGTGTCTGCGGGAACCTTGCCTTAGCCCTTATTGGCCAAATATGTGCTTCCACACTCGTGAACACTGTGTGGTTGCAATAGCTAGGCATTGAGGCAGGATGCATGCCCTTGACCTTTAA
>NW_007812989.1:0-947 GCF_000696425.1 Galeopterus variegatus | reverse complement strand
ATTGGAGGAGGCTGGGTAAAGAGTGCATGGAATATTTCTACAATATTTCTTATAATTCTATTTAAATTTACAAGTACATCAAAATAAAAAAAGTTTAATTAAATAAATTATTCAGAAGCAAGGAGTTCATAGAATAGCCCAAACAATTAAAAAAAATAAGAATAAAGTAGTAGGATTTGTGCTGATTGTTGTCACCACTTACTAAAAATCAGGACACTTCAGTACTTGTGCAAGATTAAATATATATATATATATAAATTAATTAGAATAGAGTATCCAGAAATAAATCCACCCACGTGCATGATAATTTGATTTTGTGTAAAGTTGTCAGGTAGTTCAATGGGAAAGACACTGTCTTATCAAGTAATGGCTGGAAATTTTGATTTCCTTATGCAAAGAAATAGAAAGACAAATAGGTAGAGAGAGATTGGAAAGAAAAAAACTCATCGACACTTATATTATATAAAAACCAACTAAAGATAGATTATAGACCTAAAAGTAAGACCTACAATAATAAAATTTCTAGATAAATATGTAGTTAAAATTTAAATATAGGTTTATTTCATAGCACACAAAACATTAAAGAGCAAACTGAAAAATTAAACTTTATCAAAATTTTTAAAAATTCTCTTCAAAAGACACTGTTCAGAAAATAAAAAGACAAGCCACAGACTGGGGGAAATACTTGCAAAACACATTTCTCACAAAGGACTTCTTGTGGGGTCATACTACTCCCCAATTAAAACAGCACCTGGCCTAACAGATAAAAGATGGTGCCCAGGGGAAGTTAAAGGGGAGGGATTTCTTTGTCCCGCAGATATTTTCATTGGTAGTTATGCTCTTCCGCACTCGTGGACAGTGCATGATACTGAGGTTAAGCATAGAGAATGAAACACTTGCACATTTGCCCTTTTCACTGATTGGTTCTAATGTGGAAATCCCCACTC
>NW_007812988.1:0-947 GCF_000696425.1 Galeopterus variegatus | reverse complement strand
CTGTACCTATCATTCTTACCTGGGTTCCTTAGTGCTCAATCCTTCTGGCACTGGGCTATGGTTGGTTTGTTTTCATGAGCCCAATGGCTCTTCTAGAAAACCTAGAGTCTCCTCCTGAACTTTAGCCCAGGGTTCATGATCTTAAATTCAGTGTCTGGTCTGCCTACTTCGAGTTCAGAATATCATCTTCCCTTGGACTTACTATTCCTGGGTTCCACCCACCTGTAGAGACCCCTCGCTCCTTTTTCTATACCACCTCTGACGCTATATTGACGTTTGCTTGTTTGTTCATTATCCAGTTTTTCTGATATGTTACTTTGCCTGCTGGTCCCCAGAAACTTCCCAGGCCTACTTTAGATTTTTGTCTACCTAAATAGGTGGTCAATTTTTACATCCTGGTTTCTCTCAAGTCTCCATTTTAGTGTAGTGATTCATTTCAGGCCAAAATTCCATAAAATGTCTAAAATGTAATGAGTTAGATAAATTTAGATTCTAATAGTTCTTGAAACTAGGTAGGGTAGTTTTAGACTTGATAAAGCAGGAGAAATTAAGCCATGGTAGACTCTTAAGCAGATAAATAAGTTGATGTAAAGAGCATTTAAGGAAGAATAATCTGGGCTGACCAGTTAGCTCAGCAGGTAGAGCACAGTGTTATAACACCAGGGTCAAAGGTTCAGATCCCTGTAGTGGCCAGCATCCAATTATAAAAAAAAAAGAAAAAGAAAAAAGAAAAAAAATACTTGAGCTGCATGATGAAGAATAGATGGGAGAATAGAGCAATCTAGAAGAGACCAAGGAAAAGTTAAGTAAAAGAGTGAAGAAAACAGCAGGTGGGATTGGGGAGAAGAGGAAACTATGGGGCATATTTCAAATGACAAAGGACATTCATTAAGCCTTCAATATGCACCCATTCAATAACTCAACACATTTATTGAGCACATTTGTTA
>NW_007812987.1:0-947 GCF_000696425.1 Galeopterus variegatus | reverse complement strand
TTCCCGCTCACTGGCTGAGCGAGGCACGGGAGCAACACCGAGGGTTGCAATCCCGTTGCCGTCCCTGGTCCGGTACAGGGGCAGCACTGAGGGTTGCAATCCGTTGCTGGACACGGAAAAAAGACAAAAAAAAAAAAGAAAAGTGGACTGTATTTTGAGGCTGTTCCACTTCCATCATGCCTTTAGCACTTTAGTTCTTTTCCTGCCCTCAATCCTTCCCACGAACACTCTGTGAGGTTCCATAGAAGAGCCTGTAATTGATTTCAAATGCCCTTGTGTCTGTGCTCTCAGGTGTTCTAAACTTATACTAGCCCACATTCAACCTTTAGGAATTAAAATTTTGGCTGATTTCATTTTACCTGCTCCTATGGCAGCCCTTTCTTCCTCTGTGCTCTGCAAAAGTGAAGCAGTTTTGTGTACTGGCTCACGTTGAGAGTGCTTGCCACTTATTGAAACTCAGTTTACTTTGTTGTCTCACTACCTTATCTCTCTGATGAGTTCAAGGAAAGATATATTTTTATAGACCATTCAGTTTTCTCACTGTTAGGATTACAATGATGTTCGCCTTTGGCTCCTTACATCTTAAGAGGAAGCAGAAATCTATAAAGCATTAAAAATATATATTTATTGTTGAGTGATACATTTTTTTCCATCATAGATTCAAAACAGAGATAGGAAATTCGTATTACAGCACAAAACAGAATCTTTCTTCAGATATGATTTTTCAGCTTACAGATTTACAATCTGGCTAATATAAACAAACACCCATAAACGGAAAAAATTTTAAAAAACCCTCAAAAAACAACAAGAAAAAATCATTTTACTTTTGGAATTTACAAAATAATTTGCAACAGTGTAACAATGAATGTTCATCATATACTATAAAATTGATGGTTAAATAAGTTTGAGATATTCTGGGTTAAATACGGGTTAATGATTTTTTTTTT
>NW_007812986.1:0-947 GCF_000696425.1 Galeopterus variegatus | reverse complement strand
CTGCTTTACATTAACTACACATCTTGGCTTGGGTAACACTTGTGGGTCATGTTTAGCATATTCCTGTAACACAGGCTTTACTGTCCGTATTCGCAGCTGGAACTCTGCAACTGTTGTTTGCAGGTGCAAACCATAAAGTACATCCATACCCAAGATGTACTCAGCTATAGGATATATATATATCCTGTATATATATATGTACTCAGCTTTGACCTGAGTAGTATGTCCCCCATAGCCATCTATACGAACTGTGTCCCCTGGAAACTTATCTGGATTGCCGTATATCAGGCTACATTTTGCACCTGTATCCACCAATGTCAAAAACATGCTGCACATTAGTCCTTGACCAGTGTATTGCCAATTCAATGTGAGGCCTCTGGTCCTCACCTGCCTCCAAAAGATAAGTGCCTTGGCCTGCTCCTTAATCAGAATGGAATGGCTCACCTGTCTCCTCATGAGCAACCAAAAAGTCCTTCAAATCCACCGAGTGTACCTTGATACCTGTTTCCTGACATTTGGTGAAACACTGCTCAGAGAGTAATTGCTGCCACAAGGCAAAGAACTGCATTTGGCTGCTGGTCAG
This sequence comes from Galeopterus variegatus, assembly GCF_000696425.1. NCBI lineage: Eukaryota > Metazoa > Chordata > Mammalia > Dermoptera > Cynocephalidae > Galeopterus > Galeopterus variegatus. The sequence goes on along the minus strand of NW_007812986.1, from coordinate 364 downwards.
TTTCCTTCCTATCAACCCCTCTTGCAAGCAAGTCAAGCCACATCTGCTTATGGCTAGTCTTGTTTGGTCCCTTCAGGATAAAATCCCAAGCATTTCTTGGGTGTTGGGTCTTAGCCACCTTTTGGACCCCTTTTGCTTATCTTCTATCCTCTATTTCACCCAAGCTGGCTATCATGGTAGTTATGTCATGTATAGGATGACCAATGTATGGGCCAGTATGACCATCAGTGACCCAAAGGATGTTTTCGGGGCATTTTGCAGTACTATGTCTCTCATGCTGCCAGTAAAGTTTTCATAGTCCAAGCTGCGGGTGTTCACATTAAACATGGACTGCCATATCCCCAGCTCCTAAATGATTTGGACC
>NW_007812985.1:0-947 GCF_000696425.1 Galeopterus variegatus | reverse complement strand
TCGTACTTTTTTTCTCTTGGAAATATAGGACTTTTAGAATATATGGTTTGATATCCTTCAATTGTTTTGAAAAATTATGGACTATCTTCTCTTCATAAATGGAATCCACTTCATTCCTTCCTCTCCTGCTGAACTCCAGTTACGGGTATGTTTTTCCATATCTTGAACTCTGGCACATACTTTATACACTCTACAATATTTTATAGTCCAATTTATTTATTTGTTTGTTTGCTTGTGTATTTATTTATTTATTTTCAGAGCTCATATGTGGTTTAATTGTGGGGATGCTTGGGGAGGATGGGTTGCCAAGAGCAGCATTTTTACTAAGTTGATCTAAAAATGAAATAGTATCTGAGCATGGTTCCTACACTGACAGCTGAAGTAAATTTCAAAAATTGAGCAGGAGTTGGAATTAGTTTTTGACAAATGAACACAGAGTCAGTGCTGGGTATGGTCAGCAGGGCCAGATGGCTGGGCTGAGGCCCGCAGGGTGTGATCTTGACACTAAGGCCCGGTCTGTGGACTCAGGAGACTGATCTATGGTCCTTGCTTCTCGGGGTCTGGCCCTCCTGGAGCCCTTTGGAGCAGCAGGTGGGAATCAGTTCTGGCCAAGAAGAGGCTCTGGCTAGCAAATCTAAGCAGCCTCCTAGCAGACCTGGGCCGCCTCCTGCTCAGTGAGTACAGAATAGAGATGGTATGCCTAGGTGAGTCTGCTCAGAGTAGCTTCTGTCATCTTCACAGAGTGGACAGTTATATTCCAGTTTTTCTTTTCTTTTCTTTTTTTAATTAAGAATATTCATGAGATACAAAGCTAATTGTCACCCCTCATGACCATGATGTGAGGGCCAGATTCACACCGGTGACATACCCATTTTCTTTAGTTGTGTGCTTAAATTTAATAATTTAGATTTCCTACGGCTAAATCTATTGAGTTCTTCTCTATAATA
>NW_007812984.1:0-947 GCF_000696425.1 Galeopterus variegatus | reverse complement strand
CCCTCTAAAATTATTATTTTGTTATTTCTACAGTTTTTACTTCCCTTCCAAGTGTTTCATTATATTTGTTTATTCCTTTGTTTATATTTTCCTTTAACTCCTTTACATATATGCATATATACACATATATATATACACATATACACACACACATATATATATATACACACACATAAATACATATATATCGCTTTATAGTTCTTGTCTGCTAATGGCAACATCTTGCTTATCTTGGGTTTATTCTGTATTGATTGATATCTCTCTCAACTATGGTGACATTGTTCTGTTTCTTCACAGATTTCACAAATTTGCAATTGTATACTGGACATGAAGGATGCTACATTTTAGAGATTCTGTATTCTGTTGTTTTCTTTAGGCTGTTTATTTTTCATCAGGTAGGCAGTTATCTGGTCTGAAATCAAACTTCAAAGTATGCTTCCCTCTGGTGGTCAGCAGCGGAAATATCCATTCAGTGATTGAAACTTTCTGTTTTTGCTCTTTTCCCAGTCCTTCTTGTGTCTCCTCAGCACATGTATAGTTTAGCAATCAGCCAGATATTTAGTGGAATTTGTATATATATCTGAAGCTGTGACTCCCTTCCATTTCTTCCATTTTTTCTATAATTTTTGATCTGCTCTGCTTGGCCCGACAGGTGTCTTTTGACCTATCAAGTCAGTAAGGCTGCAGCTTGCCACAGGTTACAGCAAGATTTGTGGGTTGAGAATGACCTAAGTAAAAAAAAAAAAAAGGCCACCTAGCAAATCTCACTTCCCTTCTGTCCTTCAGGGCTCAGCTTTCAAAACTAACTCTTCTCCAGTTCCTGCCTTATTTTTGTCATTCTTAGTGCCTTCTAAAGTTTGTTTTTATCTATCATCTATGTATATCCATCCATCCATCATCAATCTTTTACCTATCTTCTATCTGAAATTCTATGGTTGCTGTCTGTG
>NW_007812983.1:0-947 GCF_000696425.1 Galeopterus variegatus | reverse complement strand
CCAGTACAAAAACCGGGGCAGTGTCACCCACTTAATGACCTATGTGAATCACATTTTCTAGAGCTTTTTAGTGCCCACTTTGCACAACTCTTCATGGTAGTCCTTCTAACACTTTTATTTATTCTTTTCAATAACAAATGTGTTTTGTAAATTAAAAGTATATAAGTATGTCACAGGAAACTATAATCAGAGAAACTAACTATACACACATCCTTGTATAAAGGAAATGCTCATAGTCCCCATAAAAGTAGGCAGCATTAATTAACTCCAGTACACTGCCAGATCTACAGATTTATCAAGAGAGTACCAAAACCCATAATTTTAAAACTTGGTTCAAATAATAAAACATTGTATTGGCCAATATAAAATGTAAATAAAATACAATCTGTAAAAGAAAGTCAAATTATACCTTTGGAGTTTGCAATCTCTGACTTGAGCACTTTCCTGGTGCTGTTCTAGGTGACACAAGTTGATGGGCAGAGATTGTGAATGACTACAAGGAAGTAAAGCATAAGAGTTGAGATGTTAGAAGAGAAAGGTTAGAGTTTCATGATTTAGAGACAGAGATCAGAATTCTGAAAATCCAAGGAGAGGGGCCCTGACCCATTACTTCACAAGACTCTGGAATGGAGCAGGATAGCTAGGAGGTATTCTTGTGTGCTGAATTTAGGAAAGATAAACCATAAGTTTAAAGCTTCCTTGTCAATAATCCACAAACAGGAGAAAGAAGAATCCTCCTGCACTGTTGGTGGGCCTGTAAATTAGTACAGCCATTATGGAGAACAGTATGGAGATTCCTTAAACAACTATAGATAGAGCTTCCACATGACACACCAATCCCACTACTAGGGATATATCCAGATAATTGGAAAACATCAGGTTGAAGGCCTACCTGCATCCCCTTTTTTATGGCAGCTCTATTTACAATAGATAGGCAATGGAACAAA
>NW_007812982.1:0-947 GCF_000696425.1 Galeopterus variegatus | reverse complement strand
ATAGTCAATCATCATTTCATGTAGATAAATCTCTAAGAAATAAGAAATACCGAAAAAGTCTGTTTCAGATTAGAATCACACAAGAATACAAGTGATGAATCGTGACTGTGTTCATAAAGAGAGGCCAGAAAAGAATCCATTTATTTATTAAAGGTCATTACTGAGAATATGATGATCAGCCCTTTGAGTGCCTGCTCTTAACAGTAAAAGAATTATTATTTTTTTAATATGAAGACCCAGTTCCAGATAGTCTTTACTCAAATATGCATACTAAGTGAGAGAAATTTGAATTCTAAAAATATGGAAAAAAGTAAATAAACAGATGCAAATAATGAAAATGTTACTTATATAGAATTTTAAATTAATCTCAAAATTGGTGTGGACTCCAGAATATTTTATAATACTAACTAAAAGAAACATAAAAGCAAAGCATATACAAGGACAAGAAGACAAGAGAGAACAAGTAGAAGAATATAATTGTCTTAATCTTCATTATTACACAGAAAAGAAAAATTTGGGACAATGTTTTCATTCTTGGCTGAGATTTAGTTGATTGTTTTTAGAGCAACAAATTTCCATTCAGATTTTTTTTTAATTGTACATTTTTATGAGGTATAGAAACTCAGAAAAGATCCTCTTTTCTGGCTATCTTGAAATACACAATATTCATTGTCTGTAAATTAATTAATTAATTAATTAATGTTTCAGCTGGGAATTTTTCACTCATACAGGAAAACATATCTTATTAAAATGTTTGACAGATTCACTTTGAAAATATAGTACCACACCTTAGGGTTACCAGAGGTGACTATTTCTCTCTTTAGGTACAGTGAGAGTGGGATAGCACAGGGTAGTTATGAGAAAGTGTGCAGATGCTACAAGCACGCTGATGTTAAGAAGGGAGCTAAGTAACTTAAGTTCATGACAATGAGATGTTTCCTACAGAG
>NW_007812981.1:0-947 GCF_000696425.1 Galeopterus variegatus | reverse complement strand
TTTAAAGATATTTAAACATGTGAAAAAAGTTTTTATATTAATCCATATATTTGTTATTTCTCGTGGTCTTCATCTCTTTGTATAAATCCAAATTTCCATCTGATATATTCTTCTTACCTAAATAACTCTGTTAATGTCTTTTTAAATGCTGCTCTACTGGTGATAAGTTTTCTCAACTTTCATTGGTATGGAAGTGCTGTAGATTGATTGAATTGTGTCCCCCAAATTTCATATATTGGAAGCTTGAAATCCTTTAATGGTAAATGAAAGGTGGAGCCTTTTGAAGCGATTGGATTGGAGGACCATGACACAGTGAATGGATTAATAATGGTGGTCACGGGTGTGGTTCTGAGGTCTTTAAAAGAAGAGAGGAGAGTCTGTCTCTCTCTCTGCTCTCTTGGCTCTTTCTGCTTCCATCATCTTGCAATGAGAGACCTGTGGGTGACTGTTGCCACCACCAGATGGACTTTGGACTTCCTGACCTCAGAACTGTAAATAATAAATTTTAAATTTTATTTTCTTGGTAAATCACCCAGTTCCAGGTATTTTGTTGCAAGCAACAGAAACAGACTAATACAAGAAGTATTTATTTAACCTTCACTTTTGAATTATTTGCTTTTTGTTGAATATAGATTTTTAATTTGGTAGTTGATTTTTTATTTTCCTTTCAATTATTTAAAGATGTGACTTTTTTGGGGGGGGGGGCAAGAAGTCTTCTGTAATTTTCATCTTTTCTCCACTGTATGTAATGTGTTCTTATTCTGTAACTGATTTAGTGGTGTTGTCTATATTATTGGTTTTCAGTGATCTGATTTTGATATGCCTTAGACTGTTTCATTTGTATTTATTCTGCTTATCTTTTCCTGTCCTTTTGAAACTGCCCATTTAAAATTTTCCTTAAATTAAAAAATTTTGACATTTATTTTTTCAACTATTTTTTATTCCAC
>NW_007812980.1:0-947 GCF_000696425.1 Galeopterus variegatus | reverse complement strand
TCCTTTCTTTCTGATTTACTGTTTGTCTTCTGTGTTTGTTGGTTTCTTGGGATGGTAGATATGGTAGATAAACTTTTTTTCTCTTTATTGTTAGCATTTTCATTTTACTGGTAGGTTTTGTTTTTTCTTGAGTATTCATGGTAGTGATGGTTGTTTTTCAGGTACCAGACCCAGTACTCCCTTGAGAAATTCTTGTAAGGCTGGTCATGTGGTAGTGAACTCCCACAGTTTTTGATTGTCTGGAAAACATACTATTTGACCTTCATTTTGGAAGGGTATCATTGCTGGGTAAAGTATTCTTGGCTGGCAATTTTTGTCTTTCAGTACTTTGAATGTATCATCCATTCTCTTCTGGCTTTTAGTGTTTCTGATGGAAAGTCTGATGTTAGTCTGATAGGGGCTCCCTTATAGGTGACTTGATGCTTCTTTCTTGCAGCTTTTAAGATTCTCTCTTTGTCTTTGAGTTTTGCCAGTTTGACTATAATATATCTTGGTGAGAACCTTTTTGAGTTGAATATGTTTGGGGATCTTTGAGACTCCTGAATCTGAAGATCTGTATCTCTCCCTATGTCTGGTAAGTTGTCTGCTATTATTTCATTGAATATATTTTCAATGACATTTCCTTTCTCCTCCCCTTCTGGAATACCTATGATTCAGATATTTGAGTACTTCAGGTTGTCTGTTATCTCTCTTATATTTTCTTAAGTTTTTTAAATTCTTTTTTTTTTTTTTTCTTTTATGCCTGTGCTATTTTGAACAGGCCACCTTCAAGGTCAGAAATTCTCTCTTCTCCTTGCTCTAGCCTGCTGGTTAAGCTCTCTGTTGTGTTTTATATTTTGTTGAATGAATCTTTCAGCTTCACAAGCTCTTCTTCATTCTTTTTCAAGCATTGATTTTTTTTGTACATTTCCTCTTTCAGGTCATGTGTACTTTTTCTCATTTCATTG
>NW_007812979.1:0-947 GCF_000696425.1 Galeopterus variegatus | reverse complement strand
TGTTAAAGCAATCTAGAAAGGCAAAGGCTTGATAAACACAAAATTCTGGTGAGTTACCTCTAGAGATTGGCAGGGGGAGATGCGGGGCTCCTACGGTACTGATGATGTTATATTTCTTAACAGTGGTGGACGAATCATTTTATTATTACTCTTTAAGCTTACAAGTATATTTTATGCACTTTTTCACAGGTATAGTAGACTTCAGTTCAGTATTCCTAAAGTTGATTTATTATGGTTTTAGGTTATTATATAGACTTAAGTGTTTTATGTGAGAAGAAATATCATGAAATAGTTAATAACTCGGGCTTTAGAGGCAGACTCAAGAGCTGAACCTGAATCTTCCAATAATAGTTATGTGACATTGGGCAAAGCATTTTTCATTTTACAAAAGTTTGTTGAATGCCTATCATATTCTAGACACCAGTCTCTGTATTGGGGATACGATGATTCAGAAGACAGATAGGCCACAATCACAGTGGATACAGTTCCCTGTTCTTATGGATCTTACATGACAGCTTCTCTGGACCTCAGTTCTTATTGAGGACATGGAATTTGTGACTATTAAATGAGTTAATTATGCAGTAATTAGCATAGGGTATGGTACTTGGTAAATGTTCTATCAGTGGTAGCTATTTTACAATTAATATGTACGAGAAGTAAAATAATCCCTCACTTATATGGCAACACTAGGAAATAAGATATTCCAAGTAAACGAATTTTTCTAGAATTTAATCCTTCATTGTCTAGGATTTTTTTTTTAACTGAGGTATAGCATACATACTGTAAGTGCACAAATCTTAAATAAATGGCTCAATAATTTTTTATGTGCGTATACACCCATGTAACCACCATCTAGATCAAGATATAAAACATTTCCTGAACCCCACAGAAATTGCTAGAACTTTTTGATCCTAGACATTTTTATGGCTAAATTTCTGAAAAGTTTG
>NW_007812978.1:0-947 GCF_000696425.1 Galeopterus variegatus | reverse complement strand
AGATACTTTCCATCTATACCTAACTTGTAGAGAGTCTTTATCATGAACGAGTGTTGAATTTCATCAAATGCTTTTTCAGCATCTATACAGATGATCATATGGTCCATGTGTTTGATTTTATCGATATGGTACATCACATTTATTGATTTGCACCAACCATAGGATGAATCTCACTTGATCATGGTGTATAATTTTGCATATATGTTGCTGTACTCTGTTAGCTAGAATTTTATTGAGGATTTTTGTGTCTATATTCATCAAGGATATTGGCCTGTAGTTTTCTTTTTTTTGTTGTATCTTTACCTGGTTTTGGTGTCAGGATGATGTTTGCTTCATAGAATGAGTTTGGGAGAATAGCCTCTGTTTCAATCATTTGGAATATTATGTAGAGAATTGGTATCAATTCCTCTTTGAATGTTTGGTAGAATTCTGCTGTGAATCCATCTGGTCCTGGGCTTTTCTTTGTTGTGAGCCTTCTGATAACAGCTTCAATATCTTTTATTGTTATTAGTCTGTTCTGATTTGCTACATCGTCTTGGCTCAGTTTTGGTAGTTTGTGTGTGTCCAGAAACTTATCCATTTTCTCCAGATTTTCAAATTTGTTGGCATATAGTTGTTTATAGTAGTCTCTAATGATTCCTTGTATTTCAGAGGTATCAGTTGTAAACTCATGTTTGTCATTTCTAATTTTTGTTACTTGTGTCTTCTCTTTTCTTTTTTTAGTTAGCCATGCTAATGGTTTGTCAATTTTATTTATCTTTTCAAAACACCAACTTTTTGATTTATTGATCTTTTGTATTGTTTTGTGGGTTTCAATTTCATTAAGTTCTGCTCTGATCTTAATGATTTCTCTCCATCTGCTATCTTTGGGTTTGGATTGTTCTCATTTTTCTAGTTCTTTAAGGTGAAGTATTAGGCTGTTCACTTGCCATCTTTCCATTCTTCTG
>NW_007812977.1:0-947 GCF_000696425.1 Galeopterus variegatus | reverse complement strand
AGACCAACTGGACTTGGCAGGTATCTACAGAACATTTCTTCCAACAACTACAGAATATATACTTCTCACCAGTTCATGGAACATTCTTCAGGATAGACCACCTGCTAGATCACAAATCAAGCATCAACTTAAAACAATTTGAAATCATGCCAAGTATCTTGTCAGACCACAAAATTGAAATCTTTTCATGTGTCTTTTCAGACCACAGTGGATTAAAACTAGAAATCAACAACAAGTGAAACTCTGGAAACTAAACAAACACATAGAAATTAAATATACTCCTGAGCAACATATGGGTCCAAGAACAAACTAAGCAGAAAATTAAAAAAAAAAAAGCTTCTCAAAACTAATAGAAATAATGAAATATCATACCAAAGCATGTGTGATGCTGTAAAAGCATTTCTAAGAGGGAAGTCTATAGTGTTAAATGCTTACATTGAAAGAATAGAAAGTTTTCAAATTAACAACTCAACACTATACCTAAAAGTATTAGACAAACAAGAACAACCCAATCCCAAATGTAGTATTCAGAAAGAAATAATTAAGATCAGAGCAGTACTAAATGAAACAGAGGCCCAAAAAACAATACAAAAAATCAATCAAGCAAAAAGTTGGTTTTTCGGGCCGGCCCGGTGGCGCACTGGATAGTGCTCCGCTTGGGAAGCGCGGCAGCGCTCCCTTCCCAGGGTTCGGATCCCATGTGCAGACCGGTTCCCGCTCACTGGCTGAGCGAGGCGCGGGAGCAACACCGAGGCTTGCGATCCCGTTGCCGGTCCCCGGTCCGGTACGGGGGCAACACTGAGGGTTGCATCCGTTGCCGGACACGGAAAAAAGACAAAAAAAAAAAAAAGTTGGTTTTTCAAGAAGATAAATAGCATAGGTAAACCATTAACTGAACTAACAAAACAGAAAGGAGAGAAGATGCAAATAACAAAAATTAGAGATGA
>NW_007812976.1:0-947 GCF_000696425.1 Galeopterus variegatus | reverse complement strand
GAAAAGTAAAACCTTTTCAATCAGAAAATTGATCTTCAATGCTTCCATGAGGAATATTTTGTTCAAAAAAAAAAGGGGGGGGGGAATGATGTCTTGTCTCCACAAGCAGTTCTCTAAAGTTTCATAAACTTGAAAGAAGAGACTCATGACTTGGATGAGACATCCTGTTCCTAAACAAAGGATTCATGTAAGTTCTTAAAATTCTTGATGTACCAATTAATGTATAGCTTGCTAACTCTGAGTGAGCCACCTGTTGTGAATCAACTGTTAAGACAACAGATAAACAAATGCTCTTGATCCTCTGCGCCACTCCAGCTGGGTAATAAGAGCTAGGTCCCCCATCATGTCAATAGTTCCATTCCACATTAACCCCTACTGCACCCTAAAAACAGCTTTAAGCAGTCAGATGAGTCGGCGGCCCCCTCCATAAAAGTGGAAAGAACTATTGACAATGGGAAATTGTTAAAATAAGCAGGACTAAAGCCATTTTGGGACCTAAAGCAGCCTGGGCTATGGGGGTGGGGAAGATTTTTTTTAAAGGGACAGGTTTTTTTCTCTCTTTCTACTCTTGCTTCCCATCCCCTGACTTTCTTATCTCACTAAGTAGAAAGGTGAGGCTGAGAAGCTGGTTGGTACTTTGCAGAGCTAACAGTTCTTTCTTTAATTCTCATAGAATTTTGGGAAACAATCAAGGCCAAATGACTGAAGCTGACCTTGGGCACTAGCCAAGTACACTGGTACAAATCAAAATCTTGCAGGGTCCTGAGATAACAGTGAAGATGAGAACAGAAACCAGATGAGGCCTTGGCGAGAGCTTTTACCTGACTCACAAACACAGACCCCTCGTAGCTCACGTCTCCTGCCCCCACCCTTTTTTGCCCTTACGTCAGGCCCCAGTGCCCAAGAACCCTTTATGGTCTATGTTCCCTTTACCATGAGTGACTTAT
>NW_007812975.1:0-947 GCF_000696425.1 Galeopterus variegatus | reverse complement strand
GCCCATTAAGGACTGTTAGTTACTATGATATGCCTTATGGTACATTATGTCTTGTGCTGATTTTGCTGTCACTTAATTGAAATTGATTCTAATACATCTTCATTAGACTATTTGGAAATTGAACTGGCAAGGGAGCCCCACTGATGTGGATTGACAATTGGTCATCCACATCTACCATGAAGAGAATGTACTATAATCCTCAGTAAGGTAATACTCTATGCAGGAGCTATAGTGCACACTGCGGGTGCCCCCCAGACCTCCTTCAGCAGGCCATGCATCATCTCCCAGCTGCTGCTAACAACTCTCAGCCACCTCCTTCTCTGAAGAATTGCTCTTGGCCAAAAGGGAAGCTACTGCACCAGGGGGTTATGACTCCATCCCATGGACAGCCAGAGTCCAGTGACTATATGTTACAGGGATCACATGTGCCTCAAGGGATATAAACTCCACGGTGTTATTCACACTGCAGGGATCCCCCTGGGGCTGAAGCTAAGCCCCAGGCAAGGACCATAGCTTTGCACAGCATTGACTAGTGAGGTAGAAATGACGTTTCCAGCTAACAAAGTGGAATTTTTGAGGCCTATTCTTCATAGGCTGGTTAGTTCCTACTAGAAAATAGTTTAGAAATTATCCAGCTGATTTTCATTCAGTGGTGGACTCCTGTATGAGACAGCAAAAACCTAGAAACTACCTAATAAGTTAGGCATTGTACATATTACAAAAAGTACTACCCAGATTATAGAAACCAGGATATAGATATATGAGTATATCTGCTGACGTAGAAAGAGCAAATTCAGGCTGTAGAATCATGTGGACAGCATGGCCCCTTTACCTTACTTTGTACTTTTATTTATTTATAGATTTACTTCTTTTTTCTCTCATGCACACACACACACATGCACACACGGTGCCTTGGCATATGTGGTTGCCCCACAACAGGCTGAGAC
>NW_007812974.1:0-947 GCF_000696425.1 Galeopterus variegatus | reverse complement strand
CTTCCCATTATAAGGTCTCTTTGAAAGGATCAAGCAATCAGCTATATTTATCAAAAAGCTGTTGCTCAGTAATGCATTCCCTTGTATTTACTTTCATTCCTTTTCTGCGTTATTTACCTTTTCTCTCACCCTTGCTTCCCTGGGATTGCACATCCAATCAAGAGTTAGCATTTTTTTTAATCCTTACTCTCCTTGATACAAAGAAAAAAAAAACATAAAGAACATGAAAATGGCATGAATCTCAGCTTGGACCAAGTGAGGATTAGAAGAAAGAAGATGAATAGAGCTTATTAAGGAGACAAAATGTAGCTGGTGGGTTATATATGTTGAAGAAGACCAGGAGTGAGTGCCAGACTTTGGCATTTTCATCTGGTTAAAGGTCGCTGGTATTCACTGAAAGTTTAATTTGAGGAGGAAATCAATGGGTTTTGTAGATAATGGTAATTGCACAGTTTGGACATTCTGAATTTCAGATTTTGGAGAAATTAAGAAGTTTAAATGCACCCTGGATGGTGGGATAGTTTCTGAGCTAGGAGAAGACTTAAGAGAAAAAGATGAAGGGAAACACTAATATTTGATGAGTAAATAGAATAAGAAGAGCCATGGAGAGAATTTTCCTTACACAGAAAATGCTAAAATGTCAATGTAATTTCTCCGGATGCTTTTATGTTTAGGTAACATTATCTACAGTAGGTAACAGGTCAATTATGACATTGAGGTACTGTTTAACACTGTACCTCAGGAAAAGGTAGATTTCCCTTCATTTAAAAAATTTTCTCTCCAGTTTACTTTCTTGATTTTATTCATGAACCTAGTTAACTTCAATGAATAAATAGTCTCCAGGGCATTTTAGAATTTCACTGTAATGCTTTAAAACTCTTTATCGCATTTATACTTTAAGGTGGCCATGTAAGATAAGAATTACAATCCTATTTTTCTGAGAATGT
>NW_007812973.1:0-947 GCF_000696425.1 Galeopterus variegatus | reverse complement strand
GAGTCCAGGAAGACCTGCTCAGAAACATGTGAACTTCACCACTGCACAACACTGCCTCCCAAAGCAGTTGGAAATGTCACCTGATTTGTTGTTATGAAAATCAAGCCACTTTAATTTTAACATACTTCTCTATGTAGTCTTAGAGTGAAAGAACACCAAAGACAAAGTTGGGGTGAATTCTTTTTGAGGAAAGATAGTGATATTGCTGGAAATTCTGTCCTCATTATTCATCAGGTTTTTTCTTTTTTTTGAAGATGCTTTCTGACATATAGTATTTCTCTTAGAAAAATAAAAGTGTTGACAGCATAACAGAAACATGTGAGACAAACAGGGCAAGAACAGAGTAAAAAATGTGCCTAAAATGTTAACTAGAAGTTTTCTCTTAAAAAAGAACAGATATTCCCTTTAAATAAATGTAGAAGATTATTTTGGGAATATTGTCTGTATTATTGGAAGAAACTGTCAAAACTTAGGCCTCTTGTTCTGTATTAATTTTCTATTTCTGTGTAACAGATTGCCACAACCTTAGCATCTTAAAAAGGAACACATTTACTATTTCAGGGTTTTGTAGGTCAGAAGTCCAGCCTGGCTCAGATGGATTCTTGTTTAGGTTTCTGCAAGGCCAGAATCAAGAAGTTAACTGGGCTGGACTTTTATCTGGAGACTCTGGGGAAAAATATGCTTCTAAGCTCATTCAGATTATTGGCAGAATTTACTTCCTTGCAGTTGTAGGATTGAGATATCTGTTCCTTGCTGGTTGTCAAGTTGGAGGTCACACTCAGCTTCTAGAGGCCACTAACTGACACATGGCCCCTTCTATCTTAAAGACTGGAAACAATGCTGTATAAATCCATTTGAGTTGCTTATAACAGAATGCCTGAAACTGGGTAATTTATAAAGAAATAAAATTTATTTCTTATAGTTTTGGAGGCTGGGGAGTCTGCAGT
>NW_007812972.1:0-947 GCF_000696425.1 Galeopterus variegatus | reverse complement strand
GTGCATTCATGTGTGTGTACTGGCAGCAGAGTTGTTACAAGTCTAGGAATCCTATTCACTTTGAAAAATATCATCATGTGAAAATCAGGTTTGTAATATATCTGGAAAGAGAACAAGAGAAGGTCTCAAATCTATGTTTTTTTCATGTTTTCAGCATTATAGATTCTGTTGAGACAGTCGAGGCAACATGTTGCCTAAAGTTGCAATATCATTAAGCCGACTTATGAAGTCCAGGTCTGCATTGAAAGCTTCTTCAGGACATACTCTGCTCATTAAATGGTTTCCCCAGCAATAAACACAGTGATAGTCATGTGGCAAGTGCTCACTAATTCTGTGCTGGATCAAAATAGTTGTCTTTCCACTACTCATAGATGATATTGAGAAATGGTGCTTCTGCAGGTTGTTTTATTTATAAGCCACCCTTTGAATCATAATTCAGATATCAGCGATCTAGGACTCTAGTGGATCAGTGCTAAAATCTGCAGTGAATAAAGTGATGTGGCTGGAAATGTGGTTGGTGGATGCAACAAGGAGGGATGGACAGTGTGATGATGCAGGCTGACGTGCACTGAGAACATGTTGGGGTGAGTAGCAAGAAGAGAAAACGTGCAGAAGAACCACAGATGGATCTTTGTCACTTTGGCAAGGAAATGAAAGAATGACCCATATTTATCCTCTTCATTTCTTCACTACTCAACCAACCTACTGTGACTTTCTTTTCTTTTTTTTTTAACCCACTTAGCTAAAGCAATGCTCCCCAAATTCATTAGTGACCTCTCTAGGGGCCAAATTCAATGGACAATCTCAAGAATATCTGATTCCTCTGCAATGGTTGTGTTTAATGGGCATGGGTTCCTTTTTAAAGCTCTCCTTTAAAATTCGATTTTTTATTTATTTGCTTATCTATCTATCTATCTATCTATCTATCTATCTATCTATCTATCTAT
>NW_007812971.1:0-947 GCF_000696425.1 Galeopterus variegatus | reverse complement strand
AAGCTTAATCCTGCCTTTGGGTTATTGTCAGTTACCCCGTCTACAATAATTAAGCTGGAGACAAATGTCGCAAGCTGCATTGTCCCCATGCTGGGAGGGCAATGGCATGTGGCTTTTCCACATTGCCCATGTTTCAAAAGTTAAGTCACCATGTTCCATTGGCTCAGCCCTGGATTGGAACCCTCAACCCCACAGAGTCCCACAGCATTCAGTGAGCAGGGACCTCGGCCACTTCCCCTCCATCCTGTGACCACTCCACAGAGCACAGCTGAGCTTCCAAACGCCCGTGTCCACCTGGAGAGGCTTTGAAATCCCCTGAAATTCTGAGCTCACTCATCTCAGATTTCTCTCAGTGCTGCTGCCTATGCGGGGGCCCCAGTGGGCTGGCTCACCCTCTCTGCTCACATCCCTCGTGTGGGGTCGCTGTGCTTCCCAGTGCTCCGCTTGTAAGTCCTGTGTGTGATAAGGCGGGGCTGGCAGGCGTTCGCAGGACCTGTCTTCCTGATGTTTGTGGCCGTCCGCTCCGGTTCCTGGAGTGCACAGCTCACCTGTGAACGGCGGTGGCTCACTGTCATTCTGCCACATCTCCTGCAAAGCCCACACGACCAGATAGAACCAGCCGCTGCCCTCCCCCCACTCCCATATCTGTCCCTTAGATGCTGAGTCTCTGGCTGTACTTGGAATGCCGGTTCAGCTCTGGGGGTCATGCATTCTGGGGACGCCCTCAGTCCCGGGCAAACCAGGACGGCTGCCACCATAATGTCAAAGCACTCCAAACAGCACCATGCCAGGGAGGGTGGTGGGCAGCAGTCCCCAGCCCAGGCCCAGAGAACTAGGACTGGAGCCAAGAAAAATATCAGGAACCAAAGAAGGCAGTTGCTGTTCGTTCTCTCTCTCATGGACCAAGTGATCTCAAGCTCTGCTGAGGCAGAAGTCTGATTCAGGAG
>NW_007812970.1:0-947 GCF_000696425.1 Galeopterus variegatus | reverse complement strand
GATCCGAACCCTCGGCGGGAGCACCGCCGCACTCCCAAGCGGCGCACTGTAGCAGTGCACCGCCGGGCCGGCCCCTAGCCTCATGCTCTTTATCAGGCTTATAAGATCCCCAAACCTGTGGAAAATTTAGCAAAAAATAAGTGAGAATGGGAAGAGAAAAAAAGAGGCTGCATTTTTTCTTTTAAATACCCTCTTGTTGTTCCTTTCAATACTATGTACATGTGTTCATCTCAATCAAGAGAAATATCAGATGTCTTTTTGATATGTAAAACATTTAGAAAATGCTTATTTTATCCATAATATCTATTTTTGCAAATTACTATAGCAAAACAGAATAATTTTAGAAGAAAACTAACATATAGCTAAGCAACTTGGCTTTTCTACAAAATGTTTTCATATAATACATACAATTTTATAACCTGATTGTTTTACTTAACATACTATGAATAACTTTCAATGTAGTTATATATAATCTCATATATAAAGAATAAATAGTTTAAATGGCTTCAAGTCTATTGTGTGGTTGTACTATAATGTAACTAACTAATGAATTCTTGTTACTATTTAGTTGCTTTCAAATACCACTGCAGTGACTATACTGTATTACAGCTAAATATTTGCACATATCTGTGATTATTACAGAGTACACAAGTTCCTGGAAGTGGAATTATTGAGTGAAAGAATATTTAGGATTTTTAGAAAAGTTTTCTATCAATTAGAAAAACAATTAGGCTATTATAGAGATATCATAGAGGAACTACAGATTTTTAACTCCCTTCAGGTACATGGAAAAGAGAAACGTGCTAAAAAATAGCACCACATTTTTTATAGTAGATAATGTTTTATCTTGCCCTGTAGTTATAAAATACATTATCATTAATATTTACTATAATAAGAATGACCTAAATTGTAAAATTGGTGTACATAAAGATATATAGTAATAGGTA
>NW_007812969.1:0-947 GCF_000696425.1 Galeopterus variegatus | reverse complement strand
TCTTGAAGTATATTTCCAGCATCAACATTTTCCAGAAATATTTGAGAATATATTGCACTGATCAAAAGATGAAAGTGTTTCTGTTGAAAAGAAGCAAGCAGACAGTTATGAAATAACTTTTATAACAAATAAAAATGAATGGTGGCAAAAAAGGCAAGGCAATATAAAACATGAAAAAAAAGTAAAGAGATATAGATCCTCAACCCAGGAGTGCAAATGTTTGCCTTATATGTTTGCCATTAAAAGAAAATACTGTTAAAAGGAAAGGCAGAATTTAACCAAACCATTAGCAAATAATATCTTCCATAACCAAATTTTAAATTTGTATTTTAAGAAACAAGAAGAAATGCCATAATATCTAGATAAATTGTCTACAGAAGACTCAAATCTGGACCCTATGTATGATATACTCTCTTAGCAAATTTCAATATACAATGCTTTACTGTAAACCAAAGTCATTATGCTGTACATTAGGTCTCCAGAATGTAGTCATTTTATAAATGCAAGTTTGTATCTAATCTAACATCTCTCCATTTGCATTACATCCCTGACCCCCTTTTATTCTGTTTCTATGAACTCAACTTTTGTAAATTCCACATATAAGTGAGATCATGAAGTAATTGTCTTTTTGTATCTGGATTATTATTATTATTATTATTATTATTATTATTTTTTATCTTTGGAAATTCTTTTTTTTTTCGTTAAATTTTTATTTTGTCAATATACAATGTATATGATTACTATGGCCCATCACCGACACCTCCCTCCCTCCTCCCTCTCTCCCCTCCCCCCCAAGAATGTCCTTTCCGTTTGCTTGTTGTAACAACTTCATAAAAGTATAGTTGTTATATCTTCTCCCCCCTCCCCGGTTTTCTTTGTGTGTGTGTGTGGGTGAATTAATTTGTTTATTTTTTAGCTCCAACCAATGAGTGAGAACATGTGGTATT
>NW_007812968.1:0-947 GCF_000696425.1 Galeopterus variegatus | reverse complement strand
CTCTGTTGAAATACTATCTTCAGATCCGGGGTACCCCCTTTATTGAAACAGCCTGAAAAAAATAACTCAAAGTCTTGCTGCATTTTGTTTTTAACAGAAATGATTTATCAAAATGAAATTTGTAATTAGAAAAACCCATGTCAAAAGCCCTGTGACTGAATTATCAGTTTTTAAAAATAAAGTCTATGGAGTGGTTTAATAGTTATTCATCAGTAAATCCTCTTGGACTTTGAATCTGTGCTCCCTGCTTGGTGCTCTAGCTTCATTATTGGTATTAATCATTTTGTTCTACATGGCAAGAGAAACCAGTTAGAACTATTATGACCTTTTCCTAGTACTTTTTTTAAAACTCAGCATAATTAAGTCAAATGCATAATCAGGAAGCCAGAAATTCTAACAGTAGAACTATCTGTAAAAAACAAAAACAAAAACAAAACAGAACAAAACAAAGCAAACACTTTCCATTTCTCCTTGCTCATTTATTTGAGAAATAAAAGGAGTTAGTAGTTAAGCACAATTTATTTCAAAGGGAAAAGTCAGATTGGAGTTAAGAGCCATATTGCTTAGAAATACATTTGTACATTGAGCCCGTCTTTTAGCAATACCACCAGGTATACAAGTATTATAAAGTACTGTTTTACTATTGTATAACTATTAAGAAAAAGTCAGAAATTGTGAGATAATAGGGAGGAAGAAAGAAGTTACAAGATGAAAAATAAAATGCTGAATCCTAACAATGATGCTGAACTGATACCAGTTGATGAACCCATTAGTAGAAGATAGGGATAGTACATAAAGATAAAGATTCTCCACTGACTGACCAGATGATTCTGGGGAAAACACACTCCCTCTGTGAATTCTCTGATTTAAAAAGTGAAAGAGAGCTGGCCCAGTGGCGCACTGGATAAGTGCGCCGCTTGGGAAGCGCGGTGGCGCTCCCGCCCGAG
>NW_007812967.1:0-947 GCF_000696425.1 Galeopterus variegatus | reverse complement strand
TCCCGCCGCGAGCTGCCCGGGGCGGCGGCCTGCAGCTGCACCGATCGCGGAACAGATGCAAGTAGCTGGGGAAAAGGGTGTTTTTGGTCCTTTTGAGACGGCAGGGCGCAGAAGGAAAATGGCAACCGCGAGTGAGCGCTGGGCCGAGGATGCCCAGAGCTGCCCTTCGCTGCTGGCCCGGCCGCCAGGGCCTGATGCAGGCGGGGGTGGCTCTCCGGGGAGCTGCAGAGGCATGGTGCACTACCCGCTGAGACCCCGCGCCGGAAGCCCCGACCGGCCTGCGGCGTCCGCCGAGCTGCCGGGCCAACCCCTACCCTCTTGCAAGCGGGCGGGTCTCCAGGTGCAGGCTGCGAGGACGCTGCGGCCACTGTCTCTTCTCCCCACCCCCCTCAATTGTGATTACTCTTTTTTTAGGACAGGAAGACACCCCTCCCCCCTTTAGCTCATATCTTTAATTTTTTTCAAATTATGTTGATCTCGTTCTGAGCAAATCTAGTGTTTCTTTTTGAAGCTTGCCCCATCTTATCACCGTTTTTCCAATCACTCATTTGGAGATATCAAGCTATCGTCTTGCTTAGGCAGCGCATAATGCTGTACCTGGAACCTGACAGCAGCTAACGTTTTTCATAAATTAACGCCCGCATCCCCCCAAGGGATTAAATTTGGCATTCTTTCTCTTGAGACTCAAATTCTTTTGGCAGAGCTGTTGATTCTCTTACAGGATTATGTCAAGTGTGTAAAGTATTTCACTTTGGAATCTCAAATTTTAGAGCTGAGAGAGGCCTTATAGAAAAAATCCAGTTCATCCTTTCCATTTTACTGATGAAGACACAGGGCTAAGGAGCGTGGTGTCGCTTGATTGAGATCCTACGCCTTTTGACAGCTAGACTCCAGGGCCCCAGACACCTTGGTCATTGTGCTCTCTACCATATCAGGACTGCAGTGCC
>NW_007812966.1:0-947 GCF_000696425.1 Galeopterus variegatus | reverse complement strand
AGAAAGAAAGAAAGAAAGAAAGAAAGAAAGAAAGAAAGAAAGAAAGAAAGAAAAAGAAAATCACAATAACACATTTAACTTTCAGAAGGAGAGATCAGAACTGTGCTTGCTAGAGGTGGAAAAGGGGAGGGGGAATTAGGGAGAAATTGGTTGATGGGCATAAGGAATGGTTATGCATTATAATGATACACACACTAATTTTCCTGATTTGATCATTATACATTGTACTCAGGTATTGATATTCAACTCTGTATCCCACAAATATGCATCATCAATCATGTGTCAATTTCAAGAAAAAAGATAGTCACGGTGGGTTGTAATTTATCCAGTCAGCCCCATCAGACAATGTCGGCCATGCAAATGTAAGTATGAATCACATCAAACCACTTCTGTCTTTGCCTTATCGATATGTATAGAATCAATATTTTGTGGAGATAAAAAAAAATTATCAGTGTTTATTAAGTGTTGAGGTTTCCAGCCCAGACTATATTAGCAATAGAATTTGTATAAATAAAAGACAATAGGCTTCGTGATTCCCTGCATTTCCACAGGACTCTGCTGAGAGCCCTCACCAGATGTGCACCCTGGACCTCACACTTCCCAGCCTCCAAAACTTGTACTTTGAATGCGAGGTGATCATAATGCCCCAAGATGCTGAAAGATTGCTGAAAATAGTGCAGAAGGAAGACTGCACCTTCTGAAGCCCTCAGATTCCTTCTCCACCAGACCTTCCTCTCCACCAAGTCTTTCCTCCTCCTTTGAGGGGAAGAGGTGTGGAGATTTAGCAGCTGCTGTGGGGACCGCAAGAACGTTTCCTTAGAATTATCACTCAAGAGACCAAGATGGCGACGGGTCTGGAGCGGCCGTGCCAGGAGACAGCGCAACACTGAGAGCTGTGCGCTGTGATACCAGAGTATTGATTGCATTTCCAAGAGCAACAAAAGGCA
>NW_007812965.1:0-947 GCF_000696425.1 Galeopterus variegatus | reverse complement strand
GTCAGCAGGGCCTTTCTGGAGGCTCTAAGGGAGAATCCATTTTCTTGCCTTTTCCCAGTTCTAGAGGCTGCCTGAATTCATTGTGTGTCCTTCTCCATCATTAAAGCCAGAAACAACAACTGATTCTTTTTCATGTCACAGCACTCTGACTCTGACTCCCCTTCCACATTTAAGGACCCTTGTGGTTACATTGGGCTCACCTGGATAATTTGGGATAATCTCCCCATCTTAGGTGATTAGCAACCTTAATTCCACCTGCAATGTTAATTCTCTTGTGCTATATAACACATAACACAGGTTCTGGAAATTAGAATGTGGGCATCTTTGTGGGGGCTTTGTTCTGCCCACTATAGATAGAGATATGTGTATACGTGAAATCAGTTGACTTAGGGTGGAATTTAAAAGCAAGAGAATGAATGGCGTAGCATGTGGAAGAGGCATGAAGTGAGGCCGAAGGGAAAGCCCACGGAACACACCAGGATTTCAGTGCACAGGAAGACAATCCTGAAAAGAGACTGAAATAGGAAGAGTTCAAGGA
This sequence comes from Galeopterus variegatus, assembly GCF_000696425.1. Taxonomy (NCBI): domain Eukaryota; kingdom Metazoa; phylum Chordata; class Mammalia; order Dermoptera; family Cynocephalidae; genus Galeopterus; species Galeopterus variegatus. Next base: position 409 of record NW_007812965.1, on the reverse strand, counting down.
AAGTACATGGTCTAGCAAGCCAAACAGAGAAGAGAGCCCCAGGCAGAAGGGAGGTGAATGCTGCAGTGAGGTCAGTTGAGACTGAACTGCAAGGGACCTGTCAGGTGTGGTGATTAGCAGTGGTTTTGTGCTCCTGCCCCTTCCAACCTCCTGTGATTTGTCTGGGGATCCGGAGTCAAGCGTGTGATTTCGTCTCATCATAACACTGCTTTTTCCTGTCCGTTGTGATTGGCTTAGGGGTGAACACTTGGCTTAGGGGTGAACACGTGTCCATGAGGAACGATGAGATTTGTGCTGGGAATGATTTAATGTCAGAGCTTGCCAGGCTTATGGCAGCCGCCTTTACATCCAAGGGAAGAGGGTTTGGTGATAGAGACTGTGAAGGAGCCCAGGAGACTAGACAGAGAGC
>NW_007812964.1:0-947 GCF_000696425.1 Galeopterus variegatus | reverse complement strand
GTCTGGAACTGAGCGCAGTCTGTATTATGTGTGCAGGAACTTGGGTGGAAGAGGGGAGGAAGGGAATAAAAGTGGAGGCGAGAACATCAGGGCTCTGGAATATTCTGGACAGATAAATCCTAGGCCTCTCTATGTACCTATTGCCACCCCACACTGTCCCACAAACAGTTCTCGAAAGTGGATGGAAATCTGCTATTTCTCTCAGTGTAGGTTGGTTGTGGTATGTATAGTAAATCTCTCGCAAGTGCTTTATGCCAGGCATTGTGCTAAGAACTTTATGTGCAGCATTTCACATAATCCCATATAATATCCTCTTGAAGTGGGTAGTATCATTATCACCAATTTTAAAACAAGGAAACTGAGACTTGAGAAAGGTTAAGTAATTGCACAGGAGCACACTGGTGGTAAATAACGGTGAGCTGAGAATAAGACCCAGATCCATGTGTCTTCAGACTTCGTCTTCTTGGTGCTGAGCGACCTGCCTCTGTGCCCTAGTGGGGAATACTTTGTTCCCTGAGATGAGATGGCCAAGGGGGAGAGAGGCCATAAAGCACAATGCACTGACAACTCAAACACACTTAACGTACAGGATTGCTCCTTCAATACTGGAAACTAATATTTTCGTGTGTATGTAACTCCTTCAAACTGAGAAATAAAACAAGCCTGAGCTCGTTAATTCTTCTCGCTGTCCCCCACATCACTAAAGGAAACTCTTCTCATTCCTAGCTAAGGTAAATATAAAATCGGAATTAAGAATTATTTTCGACAAATATTTCTTGGACGCCAATTAGCCTTGTGACCAAATGTCTCAAGTCGCCCAAGAAATATGAGACAGGATTCTTGTTTTCCAGGGACGTAGAATCTAGTTTGTTTGCCGGGAGTCAGAGTTGACATATCTCTTCAACATTCACTGGTTACCTGGAATGAGTGGATTCCACACTGGAGAC
>NW_007812963.1:0-947 GCF_000696425.1 Galeopterus variegatus | reverse complement strand
CTACTATATGACAAGCACTTCACGCACAGCACATCACTGAGTCTCCTGACTATCCCCTGGCATAAGGGATTTCTCTTACAATCCCATTTTCTAGATGGGAAGCTGCAGCACAGAGAGGTAAATTTAGTTGTCCAGGGTTACACAGCTTAGTAAGTGATGCAGCCAGGATTTGAACCGGGGCAGTCTGACTCCTGAGCCAAGCTGCTGACCATTCTGCCCCTTGTGTCAGAGGGAGCCCGAGCAGTAAGTTCTAGGAACATCTCACTCTGAACTCCTGATTGCTGACTCTGAATCTTATTAAGAAACTATGACTACAACAAAAGATGGAATACTCTACTACCTTTACATGATTTTTGCAAGGGGAACAGGCCTGAGGGACAGCGAGGACCCTGTTTCTAGACCTGGTCCTCCTACTAGCCAGCTCTGTGACCTCAGAGCTGTGACCCAACCTCACCAGGTCTCCGTTTCCCCAAGCAATCATAAGAAGCTGGACCAGATGCTATGTGAGGCCACTGCCAGCTCTGAGTCCCCTGGGAGGTTTCAGAGCTCACAGTGAATTACAGGTGCATGTGGCTCTATGGTTGGTTGGCAACTTTCAGGGGTGCTGTATATAGACCATGAGCTGCCTCCTGCAGTCCAAGGAGCCAAGCCCTGGGCTCAGAGCCCTATATGTATTATCTCATCTCACACCAACCCTGTGAGGAAGGCACAGAGCTACATAAAACACTCACCTCTGGATAAAGGCAATGGCAGATTCCACGGGCAGGGTACAGGGCAGCATCACATAGGACAGTATCCTGATGGGTAAGAAGCTACAGATCTTGCTCACGTATCCATCTCTGTGTTTCATTGCTCCAGTCATTACTGGAAAAGACAATTTGGAGATATATCTCTCACCAGTGTGAGAAACCACACCACCTTACTCCACCGATGCTTGGAATTTCTAT
>NW_007812962.1:0-947 GCF_000696425.1 Galeopterus variegatus | reverse complement strand
CACAAACTTGTTAAGGTATTTGCTCATTCTTCTTTCTATCTATCCATGTACCTTCAATATCTATCTTTTTCTTTCTTGAAGTTCATCCACTGCAAATTTAATTAGTAGGTTTCTTCTTGTCTGAATTGTCTCTATCTTACCCGCTTTGATTTATAATTTAGTTGTATATACAATTATAACAACAAATATTTTTCTTCATTAATATTAAAATATTATTGTGCTGTCTCACTAATTCCAAAATTGTTGTTTGGAATTGAGCTATCATGGTAATTGTCTTTCCTCTGTAAGGCAATCTGTCTTTTCTGTTTATAAGATTCTTTATTTAATTGTTCAATAATTTGACCTTGATTTGTTTAGGTTTGAGTTTCTGTTATTTGTACTATCTGGGATCCAACTGGGCTTCCTAAATTTGAAGATTCATATGTTTCATTGGTTCCTGAAAATTCTTGTTGCTATATTTGCAAAATAATCTCTCACCATTTTTTTCTAATTTCTTGTGGATATGCAATTAGAATGGCTCACATTTTCCATCTTAACATCTTTTTTTAAAATTTCTTTTTGTTTGTTTGTGAATTAGTTTGTATAAAGGACTACTTTAAGTTATTTTCCTGACCTGGGGTCTCCCAGAATGGCCACCAAGATTACAGTGTATCCAAGTGAGAAGAGACATGGGCTCCTAGCCAGATTTTAGTCTGAAAAAGATAAATTTTCAGTCATTCATTCTCTCATGCTGAAATGGAGGTTATTTCATTATAGGCCTCCCTTTATCTAAATTTCAGAGCCCAGGGTTTATTCAGTAATCTTAGATTTATATCGATTAATACTAAGTCCAATGATATACAACAGAAAAACCCAAAATAACAGTAGGTCACACACACGAAAAAATAATTAATTTTCTCTTGAGTAAAAAAATTTGACAGTAGTTAGTCTGGGACCGGCCTAACCAT
>NW_007812961.1:0-947 GCF_000696425.1 Galeopterus variegatus | reverse complement strand
TTTTGTGGTTCTCAGAACTAGTATCCAAGATTGCAACTGACTGACATTACCTTTTTGTTTGTTTTTTGGCAGCTGGCTGGTATGGGGATCTGAATCCTTGGCCTTGGTGTTGTTACACCGCACTCTAATCAACTGAGCTAACCAGCCGGCCCCCTCACATTATCTCTTATATCTCTGTTAAGCTATAGGTTCCATTCCCTTAAAATTTATTGAAGAAAGTGGGTCATTTTTCCTGTAGACACAGTCTGCATTTTGCAGTCTGCATTCTCATAGGTTACTTTATCACATTTTTTTTTTTTTTTTTGGCAGTTGGCAGGTACAGGGAACCGAACCTTTAAACTTGCTGTTACTTCGTCTTTGTATTTCCCAAAAACTAGTAGTAGTGAGAGCTGAGTTGCCTACTAGACATACAAGAGATAGTGAGTAGGCAATTGGACATAAGTCTGAGAGGAGAGAGGTCTAAGCTGGAGATAATAAATAATAGACATAGAGTTTAAAGCCATGATTCTGGATGAGATCACTGATAGAATAAACATAGACATACTGGAGAAATGTTCTAAGGCCTGAGCCCTGGCACTGCCATGTTTACAGCTGGGGCATGAGGAGGTACCAGGAAAGGAGATGAAGTACACATCCAGCGAATTAAGAGGGAACAGTGAGGACAGGAACCCCAAAGCTGAGAAAAGAAGGCATTTAAAGAAGGGGTGATCAGCCATGTCAAATGTGACTAACAGATTCAGTAAAATGAGGATTGAAGTTTAGCACTGGGTTTGGCAAAGATATCACCAGTGGCCTTGATAAGAGCTGGTTGGGTGAAGTAGTGAAAGACTGATTGGAATAGGCTCAAGAGAGAACGGGATGACAGGAAGTAAGGACAGGAGGCAAGAGACTCTTTCAGAAAGTGCTGCTGCAAAGGGGAGCAGGGAAAAGAGGTGGAAACTGCAGGC
>NW_007812960.1:0-947 GCF_000696425.1 Galeopterus variegatus | reverse complement strand
ATCCATTGCCGGACACGAAAAAAGACAAAAAGGAAAAAAAAAAAAAAGAAATCTCTGCTTCCAATTAGTAGCATGTATCTTTATTTGACAATACCATTTATTCAACTTTTTAAAAAATGTAAAAACAAAAATACTTAGTAACATAGTTATTTTTATTGCTCAAAAGAACAGTGTTATAGATATCTTGTTCTAGTATCACTTCTACACCTCTCTTTTGGAAAGTTCTACTTTTCCATTGTTCGTGACTCTTCCCTGACAATCAAGGGGCCCACCATCCATGCTGTAAATATGGGCAACTGCCTAAGACCAAGCCTAAACATAGCGATTTTCTGAGATGTGGGTAAATAACTGAAGAAAATTGATATTTGGAGAAATTGATGTGAATACTGAAAGAAGGTATTTTTCAAATTCTTTCAGATCAATAGCTTTAAGGAATTTATTACATTTATTGTATCCACCAGTATTATATCAGGAAAACAGAAGCTATACTAGGCTTTTTAAGCAGAAATGGCTCTGGAATAGGTTATTAGAGATTTACACAGCCTTTGGAAGAGCTGGAAGTAAAGGTCAGAGAGGCCATTGCTAGGTTTCAGTAAAATCAGAAGTTCAGAATGTATAGGAAAGCTTTCGATGATTTCAGATGCTGGCAGCAACAATATGAGTAGTTCCTAACAGAAGGCCTGGGAGTTAAAACCCAAGTCTTAGACTCTCTGCCCACACACCTGTCCACACCTGAAGAATAATGGTTTCTTCTTTTCTTACTCTTTTTAACCCTCCTAAAAATGTGCTACTCACTGTTCGAATTCACTAGGTAACTGCTGATAAGGAGCTCAGGAAAATGTAGTTTCCAGTTATTTCCTTTCTGATGTGGTGGAGAGTATAGAAAGCAACAGAGATAATGCTACTTTATCAACAGAAAATCTGGCACAGAGACTTAACCTGTATCC
>NW_007812959.1:0-947 GCF_000696425.1 Galeopterus variegatus | reverse complement strand
GAGGACACAAGAAGATGGAAAGATATCCCATGCTCTTGGATTGGAAGTATTAACATTGTGACAATGCCCATATGACCCAAAGTGATCTACAAATTCAACGAAATCCTCATCAAAATTCCAATGACATTTTTCTCTGAGATGGAAATATGACCCAAAGTGATCTACAGATTCAATGCAATCCCCATCAAAATTCCAATGACATTTTTCTCTGAAATGGAAAAAACTATCCTAATATTCATATGGAACAAGGAAAGGCCACGAATAGCCAAAGCAAGTCTGAGAGAAAAAAAAAAAAAAAAAAGAAAGCCAGAGGCATAATACTACCTGACTTTAAACTATACTACAAAGCTATCTTTTTTTTTTTTTTAAAAGATGACCGGTAAGGGGATCTCAACCCTTGGCTTGGTGTTGTCAACACCACGCTCAGCTAGTGAGCAAACCGGCCATCCTTATATAGGATCCGAACCTGTGGCCTTGGTGTTATCAGCACCGCACTCTCCCGAGTAAGCCACGGGCCGGCCCTATACTACAAAGCTATAATAACCAAAACAGCATGGTACTGGCATAAAAACAGAAGCCCAGATCAATAGAATAGATTAGAGAATCAGAAATCAACCCATATACCTACAGCCATCTGATCTTTGACAAAAGCACTAAGTCCACAACCTGGGGAAGAGACAGCCTGTTCAGCAAATGGTGCTAGGAAAACTGGATATCCATATACAGGTGAATGAAACTAGACCTGTACGTCTCATTATATACCAAAATCAACTCAAAATGGATTAAACAATTAAATATATACCCTGAAACAATAAAACTCCTTAAAGAAAACATATGGGAAATACTCCTGGAAGTTGGACTGGGTACAGACTTCATGAATATGTCACCAAAAGCACAGGCAACCAAAGGAAAAATAAACAAATGGCATTATATCAAACTAAAAAGCT
>NW_007812958.1:5539-6392 GCF_000696425.1 Galeopterus variegatus | reverse complement strand
TTTTTTTTTTTTTTTTTTTTTTTGTCTTTTTTACTGACCAGCAACGGGATTGCAACCCTCGGGGTCACGCCTGCACCATGCTCAACCAGTGAGCGGACCGGTCTCTATATGGGATCCAAACCATCAGCGGGAGCGCCACCACGCTCCCAAGCACCGCACTCTACCGAGTGTGCCACCGGGCTGGCCCCACAGCTGTAAATCTTTAAGCAAAGATGTGTGAAATATGTTGGCCAAGACCACTGGTTCTCTTTGACTTCTGGGACCTGCCTCCTCCCATGCAGAAAGAAAGATGATCCTATTTTTTTTTTTTTCCTTTTTGTCTTTTTTCGTGGCCGGCAACGGATTGCAACCCTCAGTGTCGCGCCCATACCGGACCGGGACCGGCAACAGGATCGCAACCCTCGGTGCTGCGCCCACACCTCGCTCAGCCAGTGAGCGGGAACCGGTCTGTATGTGGGATCCGAACCCTCGGCGGGAGCACCACCGCGCCCCCAAGCGGCACACTGTAGCAGTGCGCCACCGGGCCGGCCCAAGATGACCCTATTGATGACGTGTTTCAATGTCTCTCTGGACGTTAAAAAAGAGGTAGAAAATAATCCACAATTGCAATTGAGAGAATATGTAAAGTGAGTCCTGAAGGATGGAAAAGGAGTTATTTTAAGTATATTTAGGATGGAGGTCGGCAGCAGAGAAAATGTGAAATCACTCAATTGCTTGCCAGTGTTCTGTGAACTCAGTTTCTTTTGATAAGATGCAGTAGAAGAAGGTAGCAGGGGGCCTTGGCAGAAGATCATGATAACTAGAAAGAGATACGTCATTTAGAGTTTCGGATGCCAGGCAATTGAGTTTGGAA
>NW_007812958.1:0-947 GCF_000696425.1 Galeopterus variegatus | reverse complement strand
AGAAATTACCTCACACAAATTGAGTGACCGTAACTGGGATGCAGACAATGCAGAAAACCTCGTCTCAGTAGGTGACGGTCAACTCGCTCTGGGTCTGATCTGTTAGAAATATGGCTCTCCCGCAGGGTTTCATGTATGGATCTGGGAGCCGCATGCGGGAGAAGTCTGAGTTGGACGTGGACTGGGTGCGCATTAGCACCCAGGCAAAATGGCAGCGGAGGAAGCGGACGGCAAGATGGGTTTCTGTTGTTCTTTAATTATCTGAGTCCGTTCCAAATGCCACAGGAAAATAAAAATACATAACTCGTAAGTCGTGAGCAATAAATCACTTTGTAAGGACATAGTAGTATTAACATCTTTTAATACTGTTTTACCCCAAGTTCTCAATTTACAGATGTACTTTTCACCTATTTCACTTAACTGTACCAAAGATGGTACTGCATAAATTATTGTCCGTTGCATCTTTATTGAATAAATAACTAAATGAGGGATTTTACACAGAGGAATTTTCTGAAGCCAGACTTGACTGACTTGCCCAGGTTTAAATTATGCACATGCACACGTAAACGTGTTTATATATAAACATATATATAGATATAGATATGTGATACCTATTTTTACAAAAGGACTTCAAAAAGTTCATGAATAGGTGAAATTAAAAGACAAAAATAAAAATTATAAACTTTATATTCTACCAAACTCAGAACACTTTTGTAAGCTATGCTACCAGCCATTTAGTCCATCCATAAAGAGCTGAGGGATCTGGGAATTTAACTTTGTCAGTGCAGTCTTTTTTAGATCATTAACAGAAAAAATGGGTGTCCTTTAAAGACTCTTTAAGATTAAACAACAAAAGGAAGTCAGAAGGAGCCAAATCAGGACTCTCAGGTGGATGCCTAATGATCTCCCATCAAAACTCTTGCCGAAGTGCCCTTGTATGATGAGAG
>NW_007812957.1:0-947 GCF_000696425.1 Galeopterus variegatus | reverse complement strand
CCTGAGGTGCTGGTGATGTGTACCTGGTTGTGGAAGGGGGGTCTGGTCCCCTTCTCCATGCCTTGGGTCCCAGGGAAGGCCCTAAGGCACTGGTGTGGTATGTCTAGTTATAGGAGGGGGCTCCAGTCCTCTTCTCCATGTCCCAGGTCCCAGGGCAGGCCCAAGGTGCTGGCATGGGGTGCCTAGTTGTGGGAGGTGGGTCTAGTCCCCTTCTACATTCCCTGGGTCCCCGGTTGGGACCTGAGGCACTGGCGTGGTGAGCCTGGTTGTGGGAGGGGGGTCCAGTCCCCTTCTCCATGCCCTGGGTCCCCTGGGAGGCCCCTTGGTGCTGGCATGGTAAGCCTGGTTGTTGGAGGGTGGTCTGGTCCCCTTCTCCACACCCCAGGTCCCTGGGTGGTCCCTGAGGTGCTGGCACAAGGTGCCTGGTTGTGGGAGGGGGGGTCCAGTCCCATTCTCCATGCCTCAGGTACCTGGGTGGGCCCCAAGGTGCTCCCACTGTGTGCCTGGTTGTGGGAGGGGGTTCCAGTCCCCTTCTCCATGCCTTGGGTCCCCAGGTGGGCCCTGAGGTGCTGGCATGGTGTGCCTGGTTGTGGGAAGGGGGTCCGGTCCCTGGCTGCTAGCCCCGGGTCCCCAGGCAGGCCCCTAGGCATTGGTGGTGTGCCTGTATGTGGGAGTGCCTCCAATCTTTGGGTTTCTGGATGGGGCCCCAAGGTGCTGGTGGTGTGAGTGGTTGTGGGCAGCGGTCCTGACCCTGGCTCCATGCCTCATGTCCCCTGGTGGGCCCCAAGGCATGCATGGTGTGCCTGGGCTGGAACTAAGTTTTTGTCCTTTGCTTGCTTCTAAAATGGGGGAACTTCCTATGGGAACCAGTACTTGAGCTGTTTCTTTGTTTAAATTGCTGTTTTGCTGCTGTTTCCCTAGGGAAGGCTTTTTGTGCAGCTCAGGGT
>NW_007812956.1:0-947 GCF_000696425.1 Galeopterus variegatus | reverse complement strand
AGCAAAGCAACAAGAATTCTGCTAAAATTGAAGCAAGAACATCAAATTTATGGTGAAGCTTTGGTGGAAGAATGGTGAAATCATTGATGCTTTATGAAAAGTTTATGAGGACAATGCCCCAAAGAAATCAGCAGTTTACTAATGGATAACTCATTTTAAGAAGGGATGGAAAAAAAGAAGGGATAAGACAACATTGAAGATGAAGCCTGCAGTGGCAGACCATCCACATCAATTTTTGAGGGAAAAATTAATCTTGCACATGCCCTAATTGAAGAGGACTGGCAATTAACAGCATAAACAACAGCAACACTCCTAATTGAAGAGGACTGGCAATTAACAGCATAAACAACAGCCAACACCACAGACATCTCAATTGGTTCAGCTTACACAATTCTGACTGAAAAACTACAGTTGAGCAAACTTTCCACTTGATGGGTGCCAAAACTATTGTGCCCAGATCAGCCCCAGACAAGAGCAGAGCTTTCAATGCAAATCTTATACAAATGGGATCAAGACTCTGAAGAATTTCTTCAAAAAATTGTAACAGGAGATTTTAAAAAAGTGTGTACTCGAGCGCGATCCTGAGAGCTGTGCCCTGTGATACCAGAGTATTAATTGCATTTCCAAGAGCAACAAAAGGCGAATAATTCTTTCAACAATGATCCTGCATCGACAAACAAGTGGCAGCAGGTTCGAGGTTTTGGGGCTGACACAGAGGAGGACTCCGGAGAGCACCCAAGCCCGGCTGCAGGAATGGGCGAGCGGCCCAGTCAACAAAGGCCAGGAAAGCCAGCGAAACCGGCGCAGAAACGGAGTGAGGTGCGCCGGACCAGCCCAACGCTGCGAGCTCTGTGAGTCATCCCCAGCCCAGCCCCACTTACGAGGTGAAGCCCGGCTGCTCCCTGCCCGCCTGGCTCCCGCCTACCACACCAGGCTAGGCGCCCACA
>NW_007812955.1:0-947 GCF_000696425.1 Galeopterus variegatus | reverse complement strand
TGTTGAGCATTTTTTCATATACCCATTGGCTATTTGTATTTCTTTTTTTAAAGAAATGTCTATTCAGGTCTTTTGCCTGTTTTTAAATAGGGTTATTTGGGGGGTTTTTTTGCTGTTGAGTTGTTGGACAAATTTAAATATAAATTTTGGGAATTAACCCCTTATCAGACATACAGTTTGCAAATATTTTCTCCCATTCTGTAGGTTGCCTTTTCACTCTGTTTTTCTTTATTGAATTTCACAATTTATCTTGATGACAAAATCCACCAAACCAACCAGTCCTTAGCTCATGCCATTACTTTGTCTTTTTTTGTATTTTTTAGAAAAAAAAATGTAATTTTATTAATATTATTTCTTACATTCTAGGATGTGGGGGAGCAGTTGGAAGTGCGTTGGAGAGGGGAAAGGGGAAGGAAATGGGATGGAAGAAGGAGGAAGGGGTGGAATCATGCCACTACTTTCAATTACACTAATGAGAGAAAAGAAAGGGGAAAGAAACTGACATTTATTGAGGTCCAGAAGTATGCATAACCACATGCCAGGTGCTTTGCACATATGTGCTCTCCTATAATCCTTGCCAGGTGCTTTGCACATATGTGCTCTCCTGTAATCTGCACAGAAAGCTTCAAAGGTACAAGTTTGCCTCTCCCTCCCCCACACATCCCTTTGTAGAAGAGAAATCAGAGGTTAAATAACCTGCCCAAGGTCATACAGCTTTAAGAGCCTGAAGGATTATCTGAACCACATTTATCCTATTGAACCAATTAACTTCTGAAATAACCATTTGACTCTTGGAGTGTTATGTATGAGTGGTTCTTTCTCCTGATCTCATTTATCCCTTATATTTGTATAATGTTTTATTGCTTATACTGTATCATCATATTCGTCACATTAATTATATTATTTCATCCTTATAACAGCCCTATGGAGTATGTGAAGATAGTATC
>NW_007812954.1:0-947 GCF_000696425.1 Galeopterus variegatus | reverse complement strand
GGGGCCCATGTTGACCTGCAGCCCTTCCAACCTTTTTATGGGGCTCTAGTGCTCGAGACCACAAATAAAGCCCTGCACCAGTCTAACCAGCTCTTCCTCTGAGGGCACGTCGGGGCACTCTCCCCCTGCAGTGACCTGCTAATGAGAGCCCTGCCGAGTTAGGCTGGATGACATCTTAAGATCCAGCCTCTCCCCTGGCCTACCCAGAAGCCTGAGCACAGGCACCACTGCTGCCTGGAGGTACCCTGCCCTCCAGCTGAGGAGCAGTGTCACAAGAAGGTAAAGAGCAGGGCTTCGAGAGCCATTCAGCGCAGATCTGCACCCCACAGAATGGCTCTGTGACTTCAAGCAAGGTATTCAGCTTCTCTGTGCTTCAGCAGCTTCTTCACCTGTAAAGTGGGATGAAACATCCCCTTCCTCAGAGCTGGGGTCAGTGTGAGGATTAGTGGGTTAGCACTTAAACTTTGGTGCCTAGGTTAGAGTAAGTGCTGCCATCCTGGTCACCAGAGGAAGCCTCAGTCCCCTTCATGACCTCACCCACACCCTCCAAGTGGAGCCCTGGCAGTCAGGCAGCACTGGTACTTGCCAGATGGCAAGCAGACACGGAGGTGGCAGACGTGGGGCAGGTAGGGAGTATGGTCGGCCTAAGTTTTTAAGTGGAATTAAATCAGTTTTATTGTTTCAAGTACAAGATAGTGATTTGATTAAAAGTAACATTTATGAAGTGCTATGGCATGGCCTGGATGTTGTGCCAGGGGTGGTGCTACCTGCCAGCTCCCTGCTGGAGCTCATGGTCTGGAGTCCCAGCTGTGAATACCCAGTTGTGTGACTGTGGGCAAGTCATGCCCCTCTGTACACCCAGGCCACCTTCATAAATAAGTAAGAACAGTCTTCAGGTGGACATGGTTCCTCCTGAGGAGCCTTCTGGCAGTCTGCTTTCATAGTCT
>NW_007812953.1:0-947 GCF_000696425.1 Galeopterus variegatus | reverse complement strand
TAAATCAGTTGTGCAGTAGCATTCCTCCAGGCCAGCAATGACTGCTGAAGAACAGAATTTTAAAAAATGATATTTAGGTGAAAAAGAGCAGTATATAAATAGGATTCATACCATTCAGTGTCAAGGCATTTGTTTGTTTCATTTTGGGGTTTTTTGGCAACAGCAGGGGTTGAGGACAAGCCTCGATATCTTCTAAATAGAGAAGGGTCACTATGAGCATGGCCGAAGGGTCATTATGAGCATGGCTATGGCTAGACTTCCCCAGGGCTTCCAGGTCTGACATGGAGGCTCTAGAATGTGATGCATAGGAGGCTAAACTTGCAGCTAGCTCAAGGGATGTGGGCTGGCTGAGAAAAGAAGTTTCTCTTGCACCAAAGGGTCGATGGGAACCTCTTGCTTTTCAGAACCACATGAGTCTAGGTATGCTTCCAGCCTCTCTGGGGCCTGCAGGCCTAGCTAGCATTCTGCCCTGGAAATGAAAAAGCAGGGGCAAAGCATCTGTCTGGCTCAAAAGGGGTGGGTGCATTGGGAGGTTTTCCCTGCCCCTGGCTCTGTGGGGGCAGACATCCCCCTAATGTCTTTTGGACTTGGGGGCTTCCTCCAGGAATGCCACCCTTCATCTGACTTTCAGGGTTACCTGCCTGAAATATAGGACTTGTATCTGAGCAATGGGGGTCTAGCAGGAAGCTGGCTAGAGGGGACTTGGTGGATTTGGAGGCTCCTCTACCCCAAGGCTCTGTTAGTGCCATTGCCACTAACTTTAAGCTGATATTCTCCTCCCCATAAGAGTGCCCAGGCTTCAGCCACAGTTATCAAGGCATTATTTTGTATCCTGTTTTAAAATACATTATTTTCTTCCCTTAGAAGGATGTTAGATTGTATTTTTTTTTTCCTTTCTCCAAACCATCCTATTTGAATTTCCTAAATGAGATTTAGAGAGAAAGAGA
>NW_007812952.1:0-947 GCF_000696425.1 Galeopterus variegatus | reverse complement strand
AATTAGCTTGCTCTGATGAGTTTACATAGATCGATGTGCTTGGTCTGTTGAGTTTACTTTGTTAGATGACCTTGGTGTGATGAGTTTACTTAGATCGAAGGCCTTGGTCTGATGAGTTTACTTAGATCGATTAGATTGCTCTTATGAGTTTACTTAGATCGATGAGCTTCGTCTGATGAGTTTACCTAGATCAATGAGCTTGGTCTGTTCAGTTCACTTAGATCGATGAACTCGATCTGATGACTTCATTTAGATCGATGAGCTTGGTCTGATGAGTTTACTGAGATCAATGAGCTTCGTCAGATGAGTTTACTTAGATCGATCAGCTTGGTCTAATGAGTTTATTTAGATCGATGAGCTTCGTCTCATGAGTATACTTAGATCGATGACCTCGGTCTGATGAGTTTACTTAGATCGATGAGCTCGGTGTGATGAGTTTACTTAGATCGATGTGCTTGGTCTGATGAGTTTTCTTAGATCAATGTGCGTGGTCTGATGAGTTTACTTAGATCGATGATCTTAGTGTGGTGAGTTTACTTATATCGAAGGGCTTGGTCTGATGAGTTTACTTAGATCGATTAGCTTGCTATGATGAGTTTACTTAGATCGATGTAGCTTGGTCTGATGAGTTTTCTTACTTAGATGAGCTCAATCCGATGAGTTTACTTAGATGAATGAGCTCAATCTAATGAGTTCATTTAGATTGGTGAACTTGGTGTGATGAGTTTACTTAGATGAATGAGCTCAATCTAATGAGTTCATTTAGATTGGTGAACTTGGTGTGATGAGTTTACTTAGGTGGAAGGGCTTGCCCTTCTGAGTTTACTCATATCAATTAGCTTGCTCTGATGTGTTTACTTAGATCGATGAGCTTGGTCTGATGAGATTACTTAGATTGATGAGCTCGATCTGATGAATTTACTTAGATTGATGACCTTGGTCTGATG
>NW_007812951.1:0-947 GCF_000696425.1 Galeopterus variegatus | reverse complement strand
AAATAGGTTATAAAGCAGAAGGTCTCAGGATAAGTTCAGGTGATAGTCATTCAAGTATTATATTTTTTAAAAAAGAAGAAGAAAACGAAGAAAGTCTGGGTTATACAAACTTGGAGGGGACATGTCTTGTCATTTTTCTTTAAGATTCTTGTCACCTACATACCGATGCGCCCACAACATCCAGACTTTAAAATGTAGGTCAGGCTTCTTGGTGATGAGGATAGATTTGAAGCAGGACCTATATTAGTTCTGTGACAACTTCAGCTCTCTCTAAATCTTTGGGATCCTTCGACTAGGTGGGAAAGATTTTACAACAAAATACTTTTGCTAAATGTAGAAGAAAAACAAAAGAGGGAAAACGAGGAAAAAATAAAGGAAAACACCCAACAACAAAAACTTGACATTTAAAAGTGATTTAAAAGCAAAACAGAAATCTGAATTATAAAAAATCCATATCAAAATCACTATGTAGTCAGAAACAGTTCCTAAGAGAAAAGGCAAAATAACGTTTTTTTAATTTTTTCAAAAATGAATGTTTTTGTTTTTCTCTGAATATTCTTCATTGGGTAGAAGCTATTTATTAATTGAAGGTCAGGAATTTTAGCTTAAGTGCTAGCACAATTGGAGGGGGCATGTAGTGTGATTTCTTCAAGGACCACTCAAGGAATTTTTCCTCCTTTGTGGTTTAAACATTTTCTGTGGTACTTTGTTTGACAGATGTGTGGTTATGAATATTTATAGTATTGCCAAACATGAAAAATAAAATGTTTTATTCTGGCCCTAGAATGAAATGTATATGATGCTTTTGGAGAAAATAGAGAGAAATAGTAAGGAATTTTTTATCTTTAAAACTGAATATATAGTCTGAATTATCTTTGTCATGTAAGGGTCTGCCATTGAGTGATTTCATAATGTATAAGTGTATTCATTTTTTTGTTTGTTTGTTT
>NW_007812950.1:0-947 GCF_000696425.1 Galeopterus variegatus | reverse complement strand
CAGTGTTAAGAGGTTGAGAAATCCTATTATGGTCATTGAAAGGTGGGGCCTTGAAGAGGTGCTATATTATGAGGACTATGCCCTGGTGAATGGATCAATTCATTCACGGAGTAATGGGTGTGGTTCTGATGGCTTTAAAAGGAGAGCAGGTGAAGTGTTACTCTCTCTCACTGAAGCCGTTCAACATGGGGCACCTTACATTCTGAACAGAGTCACCACCAAAAAAGCCCTCACCAGATGCACACCCTGAACTGTGGACTTCCCAGACTCTGCAACTGTAAGAAATAACTATTTCTTTACACATTACCCAGTTTCAGAAATACTGTTATAAGCAACAGAAACAGAATAAGACACCTGTTGAAGCATAAAAAAGAATAAAATACTTCAGAATAAAGTTAACCAAGGATGCAAAACACTTGTGCACTGAAAACTACAAAACACTGCTGAAAAAAATTAAAGATACAAATGGAAAGACATCCTGTTCATGGATTAGAAGACTTAATATTGTTAATATGTCAATACTACACAAAGTGATCTATAGACTCAATACAATTTCTATCAAAATCTCAATGTCATTTTTGAAGAAATAGAAAAATACATCCTAAAATTTATAAGGAATTTCAAGGGACTATGAATAGCCAGAGCAATCTTAAAAAACTGGAAAAAAGTTGGAGGACTCACACTTCTTGATTTCAAAACTTACTGCAAAGCCACACTAACCAAAATAGTGTGGTACTGGCAATAAAGACAGGCATACTGACCAGTGGAATAGAATGGAACGTTCAGAAATAAAGCCTTATGTTTATGGTCAAATAATTTTCAAGAAGAGTGTAAGATTATTTAATGGAGGAGGCACAATTTTTTCAGAAAATGATGCTGAGAAAATTGGATATCCCCATATAAAAGAATGAAGGTGGACTCTCACCTTACACCATATGCAAAAATGA
>NW_007812949.1:0-947 GCF_000696425.1 Galeopterus variegatus | reverse complement strand
TCAAGATAAACAGTAACTAGTCCTCAAGTGAGAGGACTTGACAGCAACATTTATCACACATAGTTCAATCTCAATTCACCTGGCCATTGGGGTGACCATCTGTGTTAACAAACTGGTTTTATCCAAAGGAAAAGTGAACTTCTCATACCTTTATGACAAGAGGTAGCTTTGGAGCTTGGAGCAAGGTGCCAACGAAGTTAGGCTCCTACCCTCCCACAAGCTGAGAGGTAAGAGTGTTATCTTCCTTGATGATTACATTTCAAAGAGATGGTTCCAAGGTCCTTGAGAAAGACATGAGTCCTAAAGCTGCCAAGAAGGTGATATAGCTTTTTAAAAGATTGATATACACTTTGAAATAGAAAAAAAATTTACAATTAGAAGTGTTCTAAATACTCTAAGACCTAAATTGAAATTCCAGTTTCATCACTGAGTAGGTGTGTTACCTTGAAGAAGTTATTGATGTCTCTGAATCCCAGGTTTTTCATGTGTAAAATGGGAATCATACTGCCTGTATCATAATATTATGGTGATGATGAATTTACACAATAATTTTACATAATTTACGTAAGTGCTAAGAACAGAGTCTGGAACAAAGTGGGCAGTTACTATGGGGGTTACTGTTGTTGGGCTCACTCCTCTGCCTATGATTTTGAACCTCTCATCAACTTCAGACTGGTATTCCATTAGTTTTCCTGTGTTTTGCTCATACCAACATGTTTCATTAATCCAGTAGAACTTTCCCTTCAGTCTTTAAACAGATTTTTTTATCTCCTCCCCCCAAAATATAAATATACATATAAATTTATAAATATATAAATGCTTAAGTAAAACAAAACACAGTGCACTTACTCTGACCTATTTTTAAAAATCAACATTATGAAAGTATGCTTTATGCATAATAAAATGCACTAATTTTAAGCAAAACTTAGTCTTTTTGACAAACATGT
>NW_007812948.1:0-947 GCF_000696425.1 Galeopterus variegatus | reverse complement strand
TGTATGAGGATCCTCCAAAAAGTTTGTGAAAAATTACAATTAAAAGATAATATGAATCTTTGTAAAGAAAAGACCAAAATAATACCTTGAAGTTTCAGAAGAAGAGAACAAATCTATAGTTTCTAGTTGAGGGGAGAAAAAGGGGGAGGTGGGGAGAGATTGGGTAAGAGGCATAAAGAATAATTACGATTTGTAATAATGAATATGCTAATAATATTGATTTTATCATCACACGTTGTACACATGTGACGGTAGTCAACATTGTATCCCCAGATTGTGTATAATGAATTATGCTTCAATAATAATAAAAAAAAGATAATATGAATCTTTCTATGAACATTTTGAAGACCCCATCATATGACAATTTGTGTGACCAGTCACCCATTGAGGGACTTGTTGGTTCTTCCCAGTTCTTGGCTATTACAAATTAAGCTTCTATATACAATCAAGTGTAGGCTTTTGTGTGGACATAAATTTTCTTTTCTTGAGGGTAAATGGCCAGGAGTGCAATTGCTGGGCCATATGGTAGGTGTATTTTGTTTAGTTTTTCAAGGAAGTGACAAACTATTTTCTAGAGTGGCTGTACCATTTTCCATTCTCACCAACAAAATATGGGTGATCCAGTTTCACTGCATCCTCACCAGCATTTTAGTGTGGCCTCATTTTGACTTGATTACATCTGCAAAGATCCTATTTCCAAATAAGGTCACACTTATGGTACCGAGTGTTTGTTAGGAGTCGAAAGAGAAAATTCAACCTGGAACCCTTGTCTTCACTTGCGTGGGTCCTGGTAGGTCTGGTTTAGAGTTTTGCCTCCTGAGAAGAGGCTTGCTTTGGATTATAGCCAGATTAGAGGTGCCCCTGACTGTTGAATTTGGCCCCTAGAGATTGTGAATAAGTTTATGTTATTTGAAGGGAACTCTACTCAGATCTCTAAAGTTTCAAAG
>NW_007812947.1:0-947 GCF_000696425.1 Galeopterus variegatus | reverse complement strand
AAAACTGGAAAGTGTATGTTATGAAGATATATAAGAAATGAATGAGTTTGCATAAAACCATGTACAGAAAGCAAAACAAACAAAAAAACAGAAAAACTCGAAAAAATACAGTTATAGGAGAAAACTACAATGTATGTTTCTCAGAACTTGCAATATCATACAGACAAAACCAAGTAGGGTTATAGTTGAGTTGAATGATATAATCAATAAATGCAATTTAATTACATATACATATATGCATATATCAGGTGTGTTTTATATATGCATGCATAGATACATATGAAATTCAATTATGTATACATACTTTCACATCCTTTGATTAAAAAATACATTTTCATAAGTCCAAGGAACATTTACAAAAATATATCATGCACTTGAAAGCCTTTACAAATTAAGAGGGTACTTTTTTTGTCTTTATAGATTACACCCAGATCATAATAATTATAATTATAATTATAATTATATAATTGTAATTATAATTATAATTAAAAATAAATAATAAAATATGTCCAAAAAACTTCCCTCCTGAGAAATTAGCACTCTGAGATTACTCTTGAATTAAAAGAGGAAATCAAAAGTGAGGTTGCAAACTCTCTAGAAGGAAAAGAAAGGAGACTATTTCCTCTCCCACACCCAAGTGCTCTTGTGACTAGTGCCATGCAGGTCCCAGGGAAGCCATTTTCTGCACTAACATTCTGTGTGGGCTTGGGGCTGTGCCACTGCCAACACAGGAGAGGGCAAGGTGGATGTGAGTGAAGGAAGTATTTGACTCAGGCAAGAGAAAAGACAAATTTATTAGCTTTTCAAGTTTTTCCTCTCAGATGGTGTAAATGTAAGAGAGACTCCCTTAAAGAAGAATTTCTCAGGTATGCCTACTATCCGTTTTCTCACTTGCATTAGTGTTTCAATGTGTGGAGGAACTCACACATTAGCAAGGTTTTGCAACA
>NW_007812946.1:0-947 GCF_000696425.1 Galeopterus variegatus | reverse complement strand
TTAGCGTAGCTCTTAGCAACCTCAGCATACAAGTTTTTTCTTTCCTTATTGGGGACTTTCATCTTTTCACTTAAAGGAAGCAGTTTATGACTTCTCTTTGGCATATTGGAATAGCCAGAATCACTACTTTGATGCCCTGGGGCCATAATTAAGTAAAATAAGAGTTACTTGAACATGATCCAATTATGACATTCCACCCAACCATGCTGCTGTACCGGCACTGCCCACTGGATAAACGAATGATTCATGCCCAGGGCAGGAAGAAGCAGGATTGCTTAAGACTTCATCACACTACTCAGAACGTAGAGAAATTTCTATCTTACAAATTATTTATTGCTGGAATTTTTCTGTTAATATTTTTGGGCCACGGTCGACCAGGGGTAACTGAAACTGCAGAAACCAAAACGCTAAAAGGGGGGAGGGGGACTACTTTACTCAATATCATCACTTAGTAAATATTGGGGTCGGTATTCAATTTTTCGATAACTATAAAATGTCCCTCTTTGATCCTATGGGTACATCTGATATAAATATTGCTGCCCCTGTTTTCTTTTGTTTAATATTTGTCTGTATTACCCTTTCAAATGCCTTGATTTTCAACCACTTAGTTTTGTTCTAAGATTGATTAAAAAATTAAAACGAAGGAGGGAGCAAAGATAAGAGTGTGAGGTCAAACCAGGAACATAGTCAGCCCTGTGATTGCATTATGTGGGCACTGATACGATTAGAATCTTGCACGGGTATAAAACCAGGATCATCAGGACCTGGGGCTTCATATGGAGAGTAGATACCGAGAGGAAACCTTGTCTCTGGGTCCTGGAGTATCTTCATCTGAAATCAGGATTTTGTTGGTGGAAGGTGAGTTGCTTTGTTTCTTCATTGGACTACTTTTGGATATTTGTACATTTGAGAAAATTATTAGCACCATGTTGCTTATGAAATTCAAT
>NW_007812945.1:0-947 GCF_000696425.1 Galeopterus variegatus | reverse complement strand
GCAGGAAGCAGTGCTTGGTCCCGCAGCCCTGGGCAGCACGGCAAAGAAAAGAAGTGAATTGCAAGCCCAAGAACGAGGGCGAACAGGAAATCCCTTTCCAATTCGGAGAGATTATGAGGAGCTGCCAGGAGATGAAAAACCCCATCAGTAACAAGAAGAGGAAGGAGGAGGTCCAGGTGGCCTTCAGACAGACGTCGGAGAAGGAAGCAAAGGGAGATGAGCCCGACATCACCATCCCCAAGTTCAAGCAGGGGAAGTGGAGTCTGATGGGGCCTACATCCAGTGCTTGGAGCAGGAGGCCCAGCATGTGCGGTTCCTCAGGAGGAACCAGACCAGCCGGCAGCCAGAGGCACAGGCAGCTGCCAAGAAGGCAGCGGAAGAAAGCATTCCAAAAGCAGCGACTAGATACAGTCCGATAGGAAAAGGAGGCAAAGGCCGCAGAAAGGCTGGAGCAGGAGCTGCTCCGATACATGGTGAACTTTGGTGAGGTGGTCCTGTAGCCCCCAGAGCTGGCCGCCAAGCCCAGGAGGAGCATAAGGAGGAACCAGCCTGCCAAGAAATCACTCATGCTGAGAACACTTTTGAGCCATGTTGGTGTGTCCCAGCCTATTACCACCTCGCTGGCCCGAGAGCAGGGGAAGGAGCAAAAGCGGGCTGTGCAGGCCTATAGAGTGCTGAGGAGGCTGAGGCAGCGGTGGCATGTGGTGCAGGCGTGCTGCAAGGGACAGAGAACCGGGGCCAGGCCGTTGCTCCTGGGAAACTAGCCTGGGGTCTGCTGCACCCGGGGGTGGTGGTGGTGGTGCACATGGGCAGATCCTGTCCCCTGGGTTCACTCCGGGACTCCGAAGGGCTCATAGTCCAGCTCGGTGCGGGGAGAGGTCTCTTGTTTCCCCTCTGAAGACTGCTTATTTGTGAGTGACCACTGACGGGCCTTGCAGATGGTGAAG
>NW_007812944.1:0-947 GCF_000696425.1 Galeopterus variegatus | reverse complement strand
ACAGGGAAGTTTCTACTCGTTTGGTGGCTGTACAAGATGGCTTTGATCTCTCTGGTTCCTGACCGGCGTTCAGAGTTGATTTCCTCACAGGTCTCTCATTTCCCTACTGGGCCAATTAGTGCACTGTTTGCTTAGTATTTGCTTGATTCATGCAATGCACTTTTTTATTTCTGGTGGCACTTACCCTCTTTTTAGGATCCTCTTGGGGAGGATCTCCTTAATACCTTGGGACCCAGAGTTTACCAACCTTTGATCTGCCTTGATGTCGGGGGTGCAGCTACTTCCCAGTGCAGCAGTCTCTCTCTCTTCCCTTCTGCCTTTCTCCCTCCCTCCTGCTGACTTAAGCCAATAGCCTCTGGACTTTTGTGTCTATCTATAGATTTTTAAAAGTTCACATACCTGTTGACCTGATTCTGAAGCTCATAGGGGCTCCATGCAGACCAAGTAAAATTAATGGGGTAAAAATCCCACTTGATGATAGAGAAGATATTAAACATTTTTTTAAGAAAAAAAAAAAAAGAATTAAATTTTAAAATTAAAAATTAGCTCCAAGTCTTAAAAACAAAACAAAAAAAAAATTAAAAATTAACTCCATGTCTTAAAAACAAAAAATTCATAAAAAATAGTTACCTACAACTCCCTTCAGATTTGTTCTCAACAACATTAAATGCCAGAAAATAATAGGACTTGCAATGCCTCCAGAGTATTGAGAGGAAAGAATAACACTCAAATACTATTCTTAGCTTGTATATGAGAGGGCATGATTTTGTTGTTGTTGTTAACCAAATATCAGAATGCATAGGTCTCTTCTTAGAGGGATGGTGATTGCATATAAGTATGTATAACTTATTGTCACTTTTGTAAAAGAAATATGTGTGCATGTATGTCTGTGTGTAAATTTAGAAAAAAGGTGGAAAGAATTGCTCCAGACTAAGTATATCAGGAAA
>NW_007812943.1:0-947 GCF_000696425.1 Galeopterus variegatus | reverse complement strand
GCCCATAATGGTGCCGCTTGTAATGTCACTTAAGGTGGCGTTAGTTTTTAAGGCCCGACATAGGGTAAACTGCTTTTCGGAAAACCAAAAGATAATGGTATTCAGGTTTTTCTAAGGCCTACCTCAGTGTGAAAAGAAAAGACGAAATGTTCCAAGTTTCTCCTGGAAAATAATGATCTATAATACTAATAGGTGACATACGTAGTGACCATCAGCATCCATGACAGTATCACCTGATAGAAACACAAATATAAGTTCATGGAAAGATTCATGTTGTCTTTTAATTCTATTTTTCCATGAACCTTTTGAAATGCCTTTGAACTATCCTTATCACAAAGCACAGCACGGCAGTACTCACGAGAAAGATGTGTGCCCATCTTCCTGACTTAACTCATCCCATGAAAGGCCAGTCCCATGACAGATTTTACACATGGAAAAGAATATAGAAAACTTTTCTCCGAACTCCTAAAACTTCATTTTTAAATAGTTAAGTGTTGCCTGTATTTTTAGGACCCATGATCTGAAGATTTTTTTTTTTCCTCCAACAAGCAAGGGTGCTCTTTGTAATTTCCGAGAGGAGCAAGCAGCTCAGGTTCCCAGCATAACTCCCACAAAACAACCTCATATTACACAGAGTTTATCTCTGGCCATAGGATTCCCCATTGTAGCAGTTCTTCATTTTACTTCCATTATTTTTGTCTTCATTAGAATCGTCTCCTGAATCTTGGCTAGTCTGGGAGTTGTATTTCTTATCTTCATCCACTTGATTCGTTTCTTCTGCTGCTGCAATTGTGCTGTGTGTTCAATTATAAAACATCTTTTGGTTTGTTCCTCAGAAGTCAGAAGTAGAAGATTCCTTAATGGCTGTCAGAGAAATACTTACGTGTGCTGGAAGAAGGCTTCACTGTGGCAAGAACACATAACTAACACGTATCCAGCGGCCTTTC
>NW_007812941.1:0-947 GCF_000696425.1 Galeopterus variegatus | reverse complement strand
TTAAAAATAAACTTTATATTTTACTGGATTTAATTGAATTTATGGATTAATTTAAGGAAATGTTAATATCTTTGCAATGTTTCTTTTTCCATTCCACAGAGATAATTTCAAATCATTTTTTTCTTCTTGAAAACAAGTTTTATAAACTCTCTTTTTTCTTAAATGTAAGACTTGCATATTTCATGTCTAACTACTCCTAAGTATTTTATGTTTTGTTTTTTTTTTTAAACTATTGTAAATGTGCTATTTTTTCCCCATTACACTATAGTGGTTATTGCTGGTATAAGGGAAAACTATTACTTTTTGTATGAACCATTTACTAATCTCTCTATGAAGTCCTAATAGTTGTTTTTTGGGGATTTGCCAGGTAGAGTTTGCTGGATCTTTATTTTCATGAAATATGCTCTGCAAAATACTGGTTATTGCTGTGGATTAACACAGATTCTGTGTTTCTCTAATGTGAGCAGGCTGCATATATATTTTCTCTGCGGGAGTTGGTATTCAGTGTAGTGTGACCATAGGGAATTTAAACTTCTTGGAAAGATCGGCCACTTTCTCCTCAGAGTCAGGGTTGAAAATAGAGTTCCCATCTATGCAGCATCATTTCAGATCCTGTGAAACACTAATAAACACCGTCCTGGAAATAGTCCTTCAGGACAGGCCTGTTTAACCATGTAAAGCTCCACAGTGATCAGGTTAGATTATTCTGATCTGGCTGTGAGACTGTGGGAGGAAGCCACACTTTACCATAAACATATTTTTTTGTATGCCCACCTGCAAACTCAAGCTAGCCTTTAATAACATGTATTTAAAACTCTGAAGTGTTTGACATAAATACCATGTCCAAGCATCATATTTTTTCCAAACAAGAACTTTAGTAACAATTTAGTTGAAGTCATCAGTAACTGGATGAAAAAGCATTTTTGTATAGTGCTCTATTACCTCTC
>NW_007812940.1:0-947 GCF_000696425.1 Galeopterus variegatus | reverse complement strand
CCTGGTACTATTTCTTTGAATTTCCACTGCACACAGGATGGCCATGTGGATTACATGGCTCTTCAAGCAGAGATCACATCTCTGGTAATGATGTACCAAGCCGAGAAGTTCCTCCTCCTGAGACTTGCATCCTGTTTTTAACCTAACTCCAAATCAATCACAACATCCAGGTGGTAGGGACAGAATGTTTCTTCACAGTGTGAGGCCATGTATACTTGTTTTTGTGTTTCCTTTCAGCCTTTCATATTCTCTCTGTTTATGGATAGGTTCATTTTTTTTTCTATTCTCACGGCCGTAGTCTTAACTAGCTGTTGAAAGAAGAAATGGGAATGTCAACCAAAATGACTGTGCCCACTATGCATTCCACACAGCAGGCTGACACCAAATTACCACTTCACAAGTGTGTGTCCGAGCAAGCATTATGCCCGCAGCTTTCTAATTTGTTGCTATGAGTTCTTTCTCTGAATGAATAACTTTTAAGTTTTCTTTTTTTCCTCATTCCTGATTAGAGTTATTTGTTTGTTTGTTTCAGTTTGAACAGGAAGCATTACAACTTCTGCTTGGTTTTCTGGAGATTTATTGGAAGCCCTGACGTTTCTTATAACACATTCTTAATGTCTTCATACTATCTAAATTTCTTATTCTGGGACAGATTGAGGCCCAGTATTCTATTAGCTATTCTGAAACCAAAGATAGGAATTTATTGAGGAAACCTGCTACTGGAGAGCTCTGAATGCTGCTTGGCTTTAGCGAAAATAGCATGGCATTTGAAACAAAATACTGAAGTTGTATAGGAAAGTCATTTATATTCTATGCATCCATTGGTTTAATGTTCACCAGTTGGATTAAAGGGAGAATAATAGTTAATTCTCAGGGAGTTTGTAAAGAGGATTAAGTGACAAATGTATGATATGTCCATTATTGTGGCCAACACATTGTTGCTCTAT
>NW_007812939.1:0-947 GCF_000696425.1 Galeopterus variegatus | reverse complement strand
AAAATCAGGAATATCCTTAATTTAGTAGAACCTCAAGAACAAACAGTAGCAAAAGTGAAACTTGGAAAGTTGAGATAATGCAAGCCTAGGACTGTAGCTAACTCAGCTGTGGACAATTCTTGAGTTTTGTCAGGAGGAGAACTGACTTATGGCTTCCCTGGAGCAAGAGGAAACATGCAGACTATACACTTCTCTCCCAGGTTTAAGTGAATAAAATTGCAGAGAGAATCCAAGGTTTGCTTTGGGGATCCTAAAACAGTGGCAGCCTGGTTTTGAACATTCCACAGATTTTAATGATCATAACTTTGAAGGGCAAAAAAAAAAAAAAAAAAAAAATTCAAACTGAGATGGATTTAACTCTATTCAAGCCAACTTAGACTGTGGCCAATGCAGTTCGGGAGTGATAATTGAAACAGTCCTTTAAATTAAATGTTTTTTAGATATTCTTTAAGGTTCCCTTGAAGAAAAATCCAGAAAAAAAAGGGATGTTTAGTTTTCATGAAACTGTTGTAATTTCCTCATGTTGATTACTATTCTGTTTCCCCATTCTGACTTTAGTAAAAAAACCCTGACAGAAAAAAAAATGTACCCCAATATTTTTCATTTATATGGCAAGGAAATAGCCTGGGGGAGTAGGGGGAGAGTGGGGGAGTAGGGGTCTTGGAAGATTGTTGATTGAGAAACGAGAGCCAGAAATCTAGCTGAATGGTTGGGGATTGAGTGGCATGACTAAAGGCCAAGAGCAGAAACCACCTACCAGTGTCTCCCCACAAAAAAAAAAAGGTTTAAGATGAGGGAAGTTCTTGAGGTTTCTAGCAGCTTGTGTGCAAATTTGAGTTTTAAGAAAGCATGAGATAGAGTACAGCATAGGTAAAGTGCATGGGCACTGACTCAGACTCTTTTGTTTTGTATCTAAGGTTCTTCACTCACTAGGTTTGTGACCTTGG
>NW_007812938.1:0-947 GCF_000696425.1 Galeopterus variegatus | reverse complement strand
TTCAATTTTTTCACAAACTTTTTGAAATATCTTTGTAGTGTGTGTGTGTGTGTGTGTGTGTGTGTGTAAAGTATATACACACACACACTATTTAAAAAAAGCTATTCATCGCAACATTAACATGAATGTTCTATAAGAACAAGGGCATTATCTCTTGTTTTCTGCTAGGGCTGAAATGTAGTAGCCCTAAGCATTAGTAAATATTGTTTATACTCATTACCAGAAATCAGAAAAGCCTTTACAAAGAAGATGATCTTATATGTAAAGGTTATGTTAACTAGATAGAAAGATGGGAAGGACATTATAAGAAAAAGGAATAACAGGGTGGCAGCACCCCTTTTAAGTACCATGCGTAAGTTAGATATAGGAATGAACAATGAATACTGTGGCAGCAAACACATAGACCAGAAAGCAAACATTATTATTGCATTTTCTTTAACCTCTATGAAGGCAATTGGCATAAAAGGAATACCCAGGACTTAAGCATAAAATTACTTCAAAGACCTTCTTAATATATCTTCTATTCCACATGATGACTAAAGAAATCTTTCAGGAAAAAAAATAATTAGTAATATGAGGAAATTCCCTTTTGTCATAAAATTAGGTGTAGCTAGTAAAGTTTTAGGATAGGTGTGCATGCATGTGGCGAGATATAGTCATACTAAGCCACTTCAATGCGTGAAATCTCCATTAACAAGAAAATTATAAATAATGAATAGTATTATGCTTTATATTTATAGAACACTCAATAGTTTTCAAAAAGGCATTCGTATTAATTATCTTATTTTCCAACATTCTATGACTTGGTATCATAGGCATTATCATTCTTACTGAAGTGGTTAAGATGAGGCACTGGGGGTGGGGAGCAGGCATGCCCCTGTGTGTGTGTGTGTGCGTGTGTGTGTGTGAGAGAGAGAGAGAGAGAGAGAGAGAGAGAGAGAGAGAGA
>NW_007812937.1:0-948 GCF_000696425.1 Galeopterus variegatus | reverse complement strand
ATGTCCATGACTGACCACCATTAAACTATCAACTTAGTCACCTCTTCAAGGCCCCACCATTCATTTATCATATTATTTCCAACCGTCACAACAGTCACAGTGGAGACACAATTCAATCCACCTAAAACTTGGGGGACACAATTTGATCCACAGCAAATATTATTTGCTGATCTGTGATCATTTTTATCATAAGCAATGATGCTAATAATACATTATTCTATCTTTCTCAGTTTCCAGGAAAGAGATTTAGAAACCCAACTAAAGCTCATATTTTTCTGCAGTAAGGATAAGTGTTTGTTAACCCCTTACCCACAGGTGGCTTTCAGTGAAGGGAGAGTAACTCATATCATTCAAAGCCCCTTGCAAAAAAAAAAAAAAATACAAACTCTGGAAAAAATATATTTTTTAAAACAAAACTGCTGTAAGGCAATAGAGAACAACCCAAAGTGGACCGAGCCCTGTTAGGAAACAACTTTATAGAAAGAGAATATCCACAAAAGAAAGGTGAGATCCACATAGATCCAGCCTTGATCCTAAGGGCATGCCTTAGTTTACACAGTCCATGGGAAGTGAGGCACAGCAGAAAACACAAGTTCTACTGTCCTAAGTAGTTAAAGGACAGAGTTCAGAGCTGCCAGGAAAGTAGAAAATTAATGAAGGATTTAGGGGAAATAAAAAACTGCAAGGAGAAAAACCCTAAAATCTGCATATTCTTTTAATATACCCAGCTGATTACTGAACTGAGAACACAGTAGCAAGACTCCAAAAACTCCAACAAAAATCACCATGAAGGCTGAAAGAACTGAGCAGATTTCAGGCAGTTGTCCCATACTTGAGGGACAGAGTTTAAAGTTCAAATTCCACCAAATTAAAGAGGCTTAATAAACACTTCAAGCTTTTCACCTAAAGCCCAGAAGAGCCAAAACCTGGGAGTAAGCATTGTTTGCC
>NW_007812936.1:0-948 GCF_000696425.1 Galeopterus variegatus | reverse complement strand
AGCATAGATACATTCAGTACATAGATGTTCAGTATACTTATAAGAAAAACTCAGGAAAAAAACATTAGGAAAAAACTATTTTAATAGGCTCTTTAAGGGGTTACAATAAAAGGAAAAAAGTAAAAAAATGCTACTTTAGGGAAAACAAACAAACAAAAAATCACCAATGGTTTCTTCCATTTTGTTTCTATATTAAATCCTTGTAAAGAAAGAAACCTGAGGTATTATTAAGAACCAAAGTTTCAATTGATCGAGTTTATTTTTTAAAAAATTAAAAATAAATATGCACTTTTATTAGATGCTGAATGGTGAATATTAAAAATAATTTCTGATATGATAGTTTGCATTGATAATTGATTCTCTGATTTAGGTTTGCACAGTTATTTTTCTCCTGAGATGCTATGCTCGAAATTTGAAACACTGTCCTCAGATGGAATGATATCATTGAGTTATTTTCCAGATAGGTCAAAAAGAAATCTTTTACTCATAATTAACTGAGTGTTAGTATATTGACCACTATTCCAGGTAGCCATGGCTTTCTGCTACAGACTGAATATTTGTGTCTGCCCAAAATTCATGCGTTGAAATATTAACCAAGGTGATGATATTAGGAAGTTAGTAGGTCATGAGGCCAAAGCACTCATGAATGGGATTAGCATCCTTTTAAAAGAGGCCTGAGGCTCACCACCAGTGCCACAGGGCCTGACTGGGGTCCTGAGGCATGGAATCAAGGACCGGACCTTCCTCCCACAACCAGGCACACCGCCAACGCCACTAGCAACTGGGTAAGGAGCATGCCCAAAATATCACCTCCGTGTGGGTGGCCCATCACAACCACCACAATAACCACGGCTGCTGCAAAAATGGCTAGACTCCACAACCACTGTGCAGATGGTCTACCAGCCACTGGAGTGCATTGACACAAGGAGAGTCACCAGCAGAGACCAA
>NW_007812935.1:0-948 GCF_000696425.1 Galeopterus variegatus | reverse complement strand
TAATAGCTAATGTGGCAGGTACTAATAATTGTTTGTTGAGTAAAATGTCAAAGCTCAGTGTGAACTACTATTCTCTTTGGGGTTATATCCAAGGACTATAACACAGCTAATCTACCCTGAAATTCTCCAGCTATGGGACTTCCTAACAGAAGCACCCCCCAATGAGAACGGATTTATGCTCACTGTTCTTATAAAGGCGACCAGAACTGACAGCATTGTAATTTTTATTCCTGTTTTATTACTGTTTCTAGCAACTTTAAATTACTAGAATGAACTCTTCTAACTTTACTCATTTCCCAATTACTCAAATACTGGAAACTATCTAAAATTTTAAAATTCCATCTTAATATTGTTGTAATGGCAAAACAATAGTGTTTCTTTCAACTGGGCTTGAGGTGGAGTAAGATACAAACATGTCTGAGATTAATTTGCAGTGGTAAATTCATTCCATGTATTATTTTTAAGGATAAATGCTTTGGGGGCCTTACAACCATTTCAGTCTTTTTAAACATCAGTTTACACTGATGATGCTCTCAGATGTTAGGAAATCTTCTGAAACAGAAAGTGGGAGGGGAGTGTTGAGGCAGGGAGTGGAGTGAGGCAATATTTCTTAGTGCTGTATGATTTCACAATTTGTTTTTCAATCTGTTTGGACTTCCAAAAAGGAAGACTCTTGTATGTCAACAAGCCCATGAACTAAAGCTTAAAATACTAGATACAAAACTGTAGAGTTTCAAATATATGTACATATAAGTATTCATATTCTTTGATGGGATGCTGGCTGGCATTAATGTTTGATCTCCTGAGAGATGTAAATTTTTCTCTGACAGATTTACTAGCTTGCTTCAAGTGAACACATGAGCATGAACAATGCCTAATAAAAAAACGTTCTGTCTTCTCCAAATTCAAAGTTAGAACAAGTGAAGGGAAATTCAGTGTTCCCTGCTA
>NW_007812934.1:0-948 GCF_000696425.1 Galeopterus variegatus | reverse complement strand
TTGAAAGGATCCAGAGTGCTCTACAGAGTTAAAGGAAAGGCAGAATAACCCGAGGCATCGGTAAGGAACCAGAGGTCTTCTGGGAATTCAGGTGGTTAAAAACAAACATTCTTTTTCAGGTACTGCTGACAAGGTTAATGAAATCTCACAGTCTTCTGTTGTTAGTTTCCACCCCTTGAGGTAAATGCATGGTGATGGTGGAGATACTAGGAAGTGCAATGTGCTTCTTAAAACCTGAACTCAGTCTGGCACACTGCCTCTTGCACTCAAAGTCATTTGCCAGAGCAAGTCACGTGGCCACACATAAAACCTGCGGGTCTGGGAGGTAGTTCTTGCCGCTAGCAGGAAGAACAACGAAGTCATATGACAAACGGTCCTGATACAGACAGGAATAGATAGTTATAGCCAATCACTCAATCTGCCACAAAGTCATTTCTAAAGAGAATGGGGAGTGATGATACCAAGAGGGGGAATGGATGCAAGGCAAGCAAGCAAGGGTCTTCAGTGGGATAACAGTATCATTTATATGTCTTGCACACTAGGGATGCTTGTGGAGGTCCTTGATGCATAAGATGCTGGGTGTGAAAATAAGTTCTGGGCAACTTTTGGAGAGCAGAGTTTCCAGCTTGTGCATGTATCTGTGGAGAATTATTGCTCAGGCTGGACAGTAGGAAGTGGCCCTGGAGTTGCCCTTTCCATCTTTGGGAAAGGGAAAAAAGAGGTTGTTTGTCTGATCATTGCATCTGATGTTGCAGAAGGCAGAGGCTCAGAATCATGCATGAAGCTGACTTTTAGAAATGTCCATGCTAAGTGGATGCTCATTTGATGTAGCTTTCACCCTTCAAGGTTGTTCTTGGTATTCATTTTAACTCTTTAGTTGCAAAAGGATGTTGGAATCATAAGGAAGTTTACACCATGGGCACTTACATCCTTTATGAATATTTTGGT
>NW_007812933.1:0-948 GCF_000696425.1 Galeopterus variegatus | reverse complement strand
AGAATGGTGGTTACCAAGTGTGGTGAGGTGGGAGTGAGGGGAGGTGGAGGAATAGGAAGGTGTTGGTCAAGATAAAAAATTTCCGTTAGGAAGAATAAGTTCAGGAGATCTACTGTACAATAAGGACACTATAGTTAACAGCAACGTATTAGATACTCGAAAATTGCGGAGAGTAGATTTTTCCACACCAAAAAAATTGGTAAGTGTGTGAGGTAATTGTTACATTCATTAGTTTGTTTTAACCATTCTGTGATGTATACATATATTAAAACATGTTGTATATGATAAATAAATACAATTTATTTGCCAGTTAAAAAATAAATAAATATTTTTTTCAAAATTGGGATGAAAAAGGAATTACTAAGAACTCAAAGCACACTCAGTTGGATTAAATGAAGAAAATTGTAACTTTCAAGAACATAAATTTGTTATAATCCTTAACTTGACTACCGGAACTGAGAACTGAATGCTATCACAGGGTTGTATGACATAAAACAGAAAAATTAAAGTGACTACCAACGATGTCTGATTAGCAAATGAATAGTCATAGGTAAATACCTTGAAAGCAAGTTATTTCCATTTCATTCTATTCCTCCAGGTACCTAACAAAGTACCTGCCACATGTTGGTTACAAAAGGAATGCTAAATGAACTCAGGAAAAAAAGAAAGAGAAATACTATCATTTTAAAAAGAACAAATTTATATTTTTAAAGAGGGCTCTTTCAAATAAAACTCCAAAGATTCAGAATCATAAAATCAAAGAAAGATAGATTTCTCTAAATACTCATTACCTCAGTAAAGACACATCATTAGACTCTTTGAGGTATCTCAAGAGGAAGCCCCAAGGCTACCTCAACAATTGTAGACCACCTCCTTTGGGCATCTATAACAGGAGAAAAATCACTTTTAACTCAACCATATCAAATAATATACTACATTTTGCAAATG
>NW_007812932.1:0-948 GCF_000696425.1 Galeopterus variegatus | reverse complement strand
CACTTACCTCTTTGGGCCAACGTACAACACTTCTAATTAATGAAGATCCATATGGCTGCTTCTTACACAGAAGGCATGCAAGTTGAATTCTTCTAAGAAATGGAAAAATTATGTGAACTGCATACATAAGAGAAGGGGAAAGGAGAGCACACAAACATGAAAACCAAATACAAGGTGTGTGTGAGAGAGTGTGCTCATGTGTACATGCTCTTGAGTTGGGATGTATTGTATTAAAATCAGCAGTTAATTGTCAAAACATATAGTTCACAGATTTGATAAAAAATGTTCAGAGATCTATACATCAAATATATCTTAAAAATTAAAAGGCAAATCAGAGATTTGAAATAAATTTTTATAATCCTTAGCATAGATAAATAGGTTGATTTTATTAATTTCCAGAGAATGTTAATTAATTAAAGACAAATAGTTGATTTTATTTTTAATTAATTTATTTAGAAACAAAATAGTATTAGAAGATGGACAGGAGAGGCTGCTCTAAAATAGTAATATTTGAGGTAACAGAAAAGATAGGTTATTGTTAATCACGAGAAGTAAGAAAAGAGGAAACATTCTAGAATGGGAGTACATTATGCTTGCTTTCTGTATGGGTAGTGACCATTGTAATGAAGGGATTGGGGAAGCCAGTGTGACGGGGAGCAGAGAATGAGGGTGAGGAGGGACAGGTTGTATGACAACCACAAGTAGAGCATCCTGTAAATTTTTTTGCTGTCCTTCTCACAGTGGTAAATTTAAGTTTAATTGAGGTCTGTGGATTTGATTCTTTTGGCTTATGATTTGCCTTAAGAGGGACTTACATGCTGCTGGTGACATTTCAGGTGTTCAACATATACAAATGTAGATGTACAATGAGGATAGAGACCAAAATGTCAACCATCACACAAAAGAGAAATCTTCTAGTGCAAGACATGCCTGAATGTAAACACAAAA
>NW_007812931.1:0-948 GCF_000696425.1 Galeopterus variegatus | reverse complement strand
AGTTACTGAACTCAATGATAGGTCAAAAAATATCCCAACTGAAGCCCAATAGAAAAAAAAAGTGGAGAAAACATAAAAGGAACAGTAAGAGAGATGTGGGATGCAGTGAAATGGTCACATACGTATGTAATCAAAATCAAAAATAAGAAGAAAAAAGAAAATAGAAGAGATATTTGAAAATAATAGCTGAAAATATTCCAAATACATGAAAGTCGACAGCATAGGTTGCAAGAATCTCAGTAAAATACAAGATAAAGGCAAAGAAAATCATCGCTAGGTACATCATACTCAAGTTGCTAAAAGACCCAATAGAAAGAGAAAAGTATTTAAAGCAGCCTGAGGAACAGAGGAAAACACATTACTTTCAGGGAACCACAATGCTAATTGCTACTTCCCAGCACAAATTTTGAAAATAAGACAATAAAATGAAAATTACAAATAATGAAAGAAAAAAATCCCAGCCTAGAATAGAAATGTCAATCCCAAATGAAGGTGAAATAAAGCTCAATCAAACAAAAGCTTGAAGTGCAAAAAAGCCCCAGAAATGCAAATATATGGGTAAATATAAAAGCCCACGAACTATCTGAAGTCGAGGTCAGGAAAATTTTTCTTAACAGCCAAATAGTATATATTTCAGGATTTTTAAAGTATACAGTCCCTATTACAACTACTCAACCACTGCCATTCCACTGTGAAAGCCAACACAGACAATACAGAAATGAACAGGCAATGGCCATTGTCTTAGTCCTTTGTTGCTGCTACAACAAAATACCTGAAACTGGGTTATTTATAAAGAACAGAAATTTATTTTCTCACAGTTCTGGAGGATGGGAAGTCCAAGATCAAGGCACCAGCAAGTTCAGTGTCTGTGAGGGCTGCACCCTCCCGAAGAGAGGAACACTGCATCCCCACATGGTGGAAGGTGAAAGGGCAAGCCAGCCAAACTCC
>NW_007812930.1:0-948 GCF_000696425.1 Galeopterus variegatus | reverse complement strand
GTCCCGGTCCGGTACAGGCGCGACACTGAGGGTTGCGATCCGTTGCCAGACACGGAAAAAGGAAAAAAAAATAAAATAAAATAAAAAATAAATAAATAAAACATAAAAAGTCATTTAAACTCGGTTCTGTCATGTAGAATGGGACAATGTTTACTTTGAAAGTTGCTAGTTCTATGTGTGTTTAGTAAAAATCATCTAGTGTACAATTCATTTATTCTTCTATACATTTACTACTCATTCATTGATTCTTCTAAATATTTATCCTATGTATTAATTTTCCATGGGTATTGTAGCAAATTACCACAAATTTGGTGGTTTAAAACAATAGAAATTTATTTTCTCACAGTTCTTAGAGATCAGTTGTCCAGAATCGGTATCACTGGGTTGAAATCAAGGTGTCAGCTGGGCTGTGTTCTTTCTGGAGGCTCTTGGGGAGAATAAGTTCATTTTCTCTTTCAATATCTGGTGTCCATCATCATCCTTTGGCTTGTGGCTACATCACTCTTATCTCTGCCTCTGAAGTCACATTGCTTTCTTCTCTTTTGTGTATGGAATCTCCCTGTGCCTCCCTCTTATAAGGATACATGTGTTTGCATTTAGGGCCCACCCAAATAATCCAGCACAATCAATCCCCCCCATCCCAAGATTCTTAATCACATCTGCAAAATCTTGTTTTTGCCATTTAAGGTAGCATTCACAGGTTCCAAGTATTACGATATCTTTCACAAGGCCATTGCTCAGACAACCACATTCTATATTCATGTGTTTGCCTGGCACTTTGAGAATGGGCAAAGGATATGAATTAAGAATATAGGTATTAGAATCAAAAGGACTTGATCCTGAGTACTGTCTCTGCAACTTCCCAGCTGTGATCTTGGGCTACCTACTTCCAATATAATAATATGTGCCACATGAGATTATACACAAAAATTATTTAGCACAGTTAGT
>NW_007812929.1:0-948 GCF_000696425.1 Galeopterus variegatus | reverse complement strand
GATTTAAACTGGATATCTTATTTTAAATACAAACACACACACACACACACACACACACACACACACACACACAAACACACAGAACATGCCATTTATGATAAAGTCATTCATCAGAAGTTGTTTGACCTGACAAATGAAATTTGCTTAGCCCTTCGAGAAACATGAATCAAATACTCCTTTTTCATAACTTTCAGGGATACCTCCAGCACTTCAATGCTTTCTTTGGTGGGTTTGATAGGCTTTACAATTTTCTCAACATGTGAAAAAATATCTAGAGGTAGAAAAATGTGTTCTTTTACGAGATAGTTGAAAATTGTATAAGAATTGGATTGATCCTCCTCTAACGAAGCACTGCAAAATATCTCATGGCAGCCACCAGAATTAATGGCTACATGAATAAGAAAAAAAATAAAAGACTTTCTTTACTGAATCTGTCTGAAACCTCAGTTGTTTAATGGTGATGCATATTTGCTTTATCAGAAAATCATTGCACTTGTAATAATGTCATGAGAAAAGGTACGGGTGAAGTACTATTATGCTATTTATGTGTACCTTGTATAGAATAAGTTTATTTACCTTATAATCATTAACACAATTAATGTAGTACTATATGAAACCATGCCATGATAAATAAAAATGTAAAGCTGCATAGTGAAATTTTGTGTCACCCCCTCAATATGAGTCAGCTATCTGATGGATCACAAATATTCTTCTTCCTATATTTGGATTATCACTAAAGTAAGAACACAGAAATAAATATGCACTTAGGGAATACATATGTAAAAACAAAACATTTTATGAAAATTTTTTATCATTTACGATTTTATAAAACACAGTGCTCAACAATCATATTTTTATTTATATTAATTCCTCTACTCTCACATGGATCAAAACTTCTTGCCTTTCATATCTCACGTCAAAACTCATTTCTTTATTCTAGTTAATTTT
>NW_007812928.1:0-948 GCF_000696425.1 Galeopterus variegatus | reverse complement strand
TTACTAAATTCTATATTTGTTCTAAATAAATTTTACTAAGTTCTATTGTACTAAAATATCTCTATTTTTACACCCATGTTCATAGCAGCACTATTCACAGTAACCAAGAAGTGTTGGCAACCTGCTCATTGACGGTTGAATGAATAAACAAAATGTGGTCACCCATACAATGGAATAGTATTCAGCCTTAAAAAGGAAGGTAATTCTGTCTCATGTTTCAACATGGATGAACCTCGAGGACATCATAATGAACTTCAGTGTACCCAGCACCCAGCTTCAACAATTAGCAACATTTTACCAATCTTAGATCTGATTTCTTCTTCTCTTTTATTGTGGTTAAAATGTACACACACACACACACACGCACACACACACACACACACAGTATAAAGTTTACCATATTAACCATTTTTAAGCATACACTTCGGTAGTGTTAACTATATTCACATTAAAACAGATCTACAGAACTTTTTCATCTTGTGAAACTGAAACTATATCCACTCAACACTAACTCCTCATTCCCTCCTTCCCCCAGCCCCTGGCAATCGTTTTACTTTCTGTTACTTGAATTTGACTACTCTAGATACCTCATATAAGTGGAATCACACAGTATTTGTCTACTTGTGACTGGCTTATTTCACTTAGCATGATGTCCTCGAGGCTCATCGACGCTGTAGCGCGAGACAGGATTACCCCCCTTTTTAAGGCTGTATACTATTCCACTGCATGGGTAACCACATTTTGTCTATTCCGTCAACCATCGATGGACAGGTTGCTTCCACCTCTCGGCTATTGTGGATAGTGCTGCTATGAACGTGGGCGTACAGATATCTCTTTGCAACCTTGCTTTAATGTTTTAGATACATACCCAGAAGTAGGGTTGCTGGATCATATGGTAGTTCCAGTTTTAATTCTTTGAGGAATCTCCATACTATTTTCCACAGTGGT
>NW_007812927.1:0-948 GCF_000696425.1 Galeopterus variegatus | reverse complement strand
TTTTTTTTTTTTTTACCAGGACCCTGAGCCACTGAATGAAGTACAGGGAACTATCATGCTGCAGAACCACCCTCCCTTATGAATGCACCCTGAGTGCTCTGGCCAGAGTGGCAGCCGCTGGGGAAGGCATTCTTTCCTGGAAACTTCTAGGTGAGCAGAATTCCGTCTTCTTCTCTCACTACTGGAAGGACTCCTAGGCAGAGTGAGTGTCGGCTGGGGTTTGCTGAGGGCCTGAACTTCCTTCCCCATCTACTTTTCACACTGGGTTTCTGTCTCCCCAGCCAGACTGCCAACTCTTGGAAGGCAGGGACCACATCTTAGTTATTTTTGTGTCTTTTATATCATGGCTCTGAGCCTGCACATAGCAGTCACTCAATTCACATAGGGTAAATTAACAAGCTTTCTAATTGTACAGATCCAGGTTTGGGCTTCTGCAATCAGGCTCTGCTTCCTTCATCTCGGCTCTGATATGCTCACTCCCATTTCAGAAACCCTGGCCAGAGCCCCACTACCTACAAGATAGTCCAGTCTCCTCACCCTCTTTGAATTTAGGACTGCCATCATTGGGCCCCAGCCTGACATTTAGCCTCACTCCCTCATGGTGAGCCACGAAGCCCTTCCTCTGCTCAGGATGGACCTGTTTCTGTGCCTTTGCTTGGGTGACTTCCCCCACCTGGAATCCACTGTGCTTGACACAGAGAAAGGGTTCATGGAGAGTACTTTTAATTCAGTTGAATTAAACTAAAGCAGGAACCCAGAGGAGGCTGTGTCCTATTTTCTGCTTCAGTCTCCCCAGCTCTGTCTCAAAAGTGGGAATGTCTGTCCTGAGTCCTCCGGCCCTAGGAAAGGGAGACAGAGAGGCACCCGTGGGGCCTGGTGTGCAATAAAGTCACAAACGCATGACGTTTCCTTCCCAGTTGTTTGAGACCAGCGGGATTTGAGAATGCC
>NW_007812926.1:0-948 GCF_000696425.1 Galeopterus variegatus | reverse complement strand
GGTTTTCTCCAACCTTTACCCTGCCCCAAGTTCCCCTTGTGGGAATTTCTCACTCCTCTTGAGCCGATGGGGGCTGGCAGCTGGGGGGGAGTGGGCTGGCTTGCTGCCAGTGTCGGGTGGTTAATGGTGGGTGCTGTAGGGGCAGCCTCTGAAGCTGACTTCAGAGGGGCTCTCACCCTGTGGTTTTGCCCTCCGCTGTCCCCGAGGTTGACAATGTCATCACCCTCCAGAAGAGCCAGGATCTGCTGGAAGCAGAAGGAGAGAAGAAGACCGTGATGAAGAAGATGATGGTACGGGAGCCACATGTGGGTCTGTGGCGTTGGGGTGGGAAGAGGGTGGGATTCCTGAGCAACCCATAGATGAGACTGAGGGGCAGGGTTGAGACAGGAGGAGGACAGGAGCAGGAGGCAGGACACCTGGACCCTCAGCTCTACCTCTACCTGCCCTCCACCCACCCCGAGGGAGCTCAGGCGAGTTCTTTCCCTTCTCTGAGCCTCACTTTTCTCATCTCACAAATGGGCATGATATTGTCTATGTCTTTGGCTTGTTGGGAGGACACAACCCAATGGTTAGTCCACTGCAAAGCCTCATGCACCTGGGAATGGTTACTCTTATTTAATACATTCTTTCCCCAGAAATTCCTCCTGGTCGGCAACTTCAGAGGGTTTCCTCACCATTTTGCTAAATACAGTCACTTTTCAATTATCCACCAGAAAGGGTGGGGCAGGGATAAGTTTCCAAACTTATATTTGGCTTTGTGTCCCTCAAAGACAGAAGAAAAATCCTTGCCCTCTAGTCTTCATTTAACCAACTTTAATTGAGCACCTACTGTGTGGAGGTGCTAGGTCAAAAGTTAGAGGTAATTAGAAGAATGTTTTATTTTTATTTTTTATTTTATTTATTTATTTAAAAGATGACCGGTAAGGGGATCTTAACCCTTGACTTGGT
>NW_007812925.1:0-948 GCF_000696425.1 Galeopterus variegatus | reverse complement strand
ATGCTTGGTATGGAGGATGAAATGTGGTGATTTGCAGTTAGTTTCTCACCTGAAGTTTCAGGACTGGCACTCTACAGAGAGAGTTCGAGGGTGCTTTTTGGCAGGGGTCAGGTTTGCTCTGAATGTGTTAAGGAGAACTACCTGCTTGAAATTGATTTAAATCAGTAATGGGTCATCTCATAACACTGCTGTTACTAGATATTAGCCTGCTATCTCAGTCCTCTGATAGCACAGATAAGAAGTGCTTACCGCAGAGGAGGTTCCTAGAGGACAGATATTGTTTCCTGTACCTCAGGGAGTAAAAAGCCATACTGCTGGATCAGTGACTTTTCCTAACAGCAAGTAAATTCAGGCCTTATCAAGTTACAGCACAAACTGCACTCATGTTTTATGATTCTCATTAGAGATTTAAGGACTAATTCCAGTTGTTAGCGCTTAGCAGTTTAATGTTTTCCATAGATAAGAATTAAGATTCTTTGGGGGGATTTTTTTATTTGCAAAAGCTTGCAAAATACAATGCAGTAATACACTTACTGTGATGTAATGCAGTCGATTTTCTAAATGTCCTGAATGTTTTTAAGGCATACATTTTAAAAATTTAAATCTAATGACTGAATTTTTCTGAGTTGGACACACACTCTTTTCAACTGAAATGTGACTTTCTTTGTCTGGGTACCAAAATCAGCTCTCCCTCTGGAAATAGGACCAAAGAGGCTGGACTTCATGCTTCCATAGCTTTTATTTACTGCTGTGGATTTTCTCAAAGTAAATTCGCTTAATTGAGACTAAGTATAGGGTCTGATTCAAAAGAAAACCTCGAACAAGACCTATTTTGAAAGTAAACTTGGCTTTAAAATTTCCTTAAAGTGGAACTGACTTTCCTTCTCAACTAAGTGAGAAAAGCTGTGACTGTCATGTTCATTTTTGTCTTGTGTTCAAAGGGATTAG
>NW_007812924.1:0-948 GCF_000696425.1 Galeopterus variegatus | reverse complement strand
ACCCTGAAACAAAAGCAAAGTCAGCTTTTGAGAGAAAATTATTAAATGTGATACCCAGAAACCACTGTGGCTGCATGGACCCAGCTAGATATAAGCCACAGGCTTAGGATTATTGAAATCCAGCTTCTTTTCAAATTCATCTTTCTCATGGCCCCATTCATCGCTTTGTTGGTGGAGAGCAATGCCTCTCTTTCATGTTTTTGCCTCCTTACATAGCCCTGCTCCTCAGCCTTCTTGAGGCATAAGCCACAGAAAACAGCCCAACCTGTAACAATACCCATTATCTCCTTCAATGTCCCAAAATCAACTTTACATTTCATAAAAATTTAATCACCTCTTAAGAGGTAATTGTTCTTTGTTGATCTAGAAAGATCTTTTTAGCAGTAGTTACTGTAAACATTCATTTGGTGGTGACAACAGAATTTTAAGTGGTCTCATTAGAGGTCATAGTCAGGAAATAGCACGGATATAAATGCTTCTTACAAGACATGTTTCTGGAATAGCTAGTAAGAGACTGGGAAGAGCTAGCAAATTGAATTATACCCATTCGGGGATTGAAATTACACTATTAAAAGATGGATTGTACTTCACATATTTGGACTCGTCCATCATAATTTACAACAATCTGAGAAAAGTGACATTTTCCCCTGTTCAGTTGATGGAGCATATTTTCAAAGAATCCAAATAGGTAAGAGTTTGTATTCAAAGGTGAAATCCATTTCAACTAATCAATTTTGATAGGTTCCTCAGTATAACTACAGTGAATTAAATGCTAACTTGAAGAAGTTAGGGCATATCATAGGTAGGGAAAAAAATTCCTTTCAAACACTTTGTCCCTTTTTTCTTGTTGTTTTAACAGCTCTACAAGTCCTTTCCCCCCGAGGAACATGCACATTTAGGTGCTACTTCTTTAGCATTTACACCACAAATTGCCAGAATGTGATGAAA
>NW_007812923.1:0-948 GCF_000696425.1 Galeopterus variegatus | reverse complement strand
TTGGCAATTCTTTCTGATGAGAAATCCACAGTCAATTAAATCATTTTTCCCCTATAAGTAATGTGTCGTTCTTCACTGTCTGTTTTTAAGTGTTTTTCCTTGTGTTTAATTTTCAGCATTTGGTTGTGATGTGTTCAGGAGCAGTTTATTAATTTATTTTGGGGGGTACTTATCCTGTTCATTCAGCTTCTTCATGTTGTTTTATCTCTTTAAAAATTTTAGGAAGTTTCAGCCACTTTTCAATTTTTTTCTTTCCTATACTTTTCCCCCTCCTTCTATGACTCTAGTGACACAAATGTTAGAATATTTGGTATTGTCCCACTGCTCCCTGGGGTCTATGTTCACTTACGAAAATCTTTTGTTTTCAAATGGGGTAATTTCTATAGATTTATCTTCACGTTTACTGACTCTTCCCTCTGACACCTCCGTTCTTCTATTGTCTTACTAGTGAAGTTTTAAAATTTCCGTTACTGTATTTTTCACTTCTAAAATTTCCATTTACTTCTTTATATCTTCTATTTCTTTACTGAGACTTTATATCTTTCTATTCATTTCTAGGGTGTTAACCTTCACTACTTGGAGCATTTTTATAGTAGCTGCTTTTAAGTTTTTGTCGGATAAGTCCTAAATTTGTGTAATCTTGGCATTTGCATCTGTTTATTGTCTTTTCACATGTAAATTGAGATTCTCCTGGTTCTTTGTATGCTTGGTAATTTTGCATTGCATGCTCATTTAAAAAATTGTGTTTTGAGATATGCTTTGGTTTCTCTTCAAATCCTATAAACCTTTTGCCTTTTACTAAAAAATTATGTTTTGAGATCAGAGTTTTATTTAAATTCTATGGAGAATGTTGATATTTTTTGTTTTAGACATCCAGTTGTGTTCAGATTGCAAGTTCTTTTTTTTTTTTTTTTTCCTTTTTTGTCTTTTTTTTTTTAACTGACCGGT
>NW_007812922.1:0-948 GCF_000696425.1 Galeopterus variegatus | reverse complement strand
ATGGGCAAAAAGAATTATGGAAGGACACGATCTTCAAGAGGCTGGAGCTGGGAGCTACATGAGAAATATTAAAGCGTGCTATTCCCAGGGAGTGAAATCTGCTCTCCTCATACCTAAGAAGTCCTCAAAAATCTACCTACCTTAGCAGAGGATTTCAGATTTGTCATGTACCAGTGATAGCTGTGTGAAATTTCAGGGTTGTTTGTTATTACAATTGTCTCTTTGAGAATTTATACCCTTTGAGAATTTGTTTCAGGACCCCACCAATACCAAAATCCAAGAATGCTCAAGTCCCTGTACTTTAAATCATCTCTGAATTACTTATAATGCCTAATACAACGTAAATGCTATGTAAATGATTGTTATACTGTATTTTTATTATATTATTTTTATTGTTATATTGTTATTCTTCATTTTTTTTTTGTTTGTTTGTTTTGTTTTGTTTCTGACTATTTTCGATCCATGGTTGATTGAATCCATTTATATGGACAGCACAATACTGAAGGTTGACTTCTTAGAGTAACCTAGGACATTCTGA
This sequence comes from Galeopterus variegatus, assembly GCF_000696425.1. Taxonomy (NCBI): domain Eukaryota; kingdom Metazoa; phylum Chordata; class Mammalia; order Dermoptera; family Cynocephalidae; genus Galeopterus; species Galeopterus variegatus. Next base: position 410 of record NW_007812922.1, on the reverse strand, counting down.
TGTATAAACTTTCTTACAGGGAGCTGTAAGGACTAAACAGATCACATATATTAACGTCTTAGCGCCTGACACAAATGAATCACTATATATACATTTGCTATTATTTCAATCTACTTAGGTTAGCCCCTAGACAAGACTGAGAAGTCAATAAGTTATTTTTCTCCAGTTCCTTTTTAAATAGTTAATTATTCTTCCATGGACATAGGTGCCATACCACAGTGCTATAGACATTAGGAGTCACTTCAAATGGGTTTCTTTTAAGTCTTTGTGAGAGAGTACGTAGTTCATAGTTAAATGTTACAAGGGTCAGGGCACCTTGTTAGATAAAGACTGTACTAGCTTATAGAATTTTAAGACATCAATTCAGTAAAACCGTAATTCCTAAGTAGACATTAAAGAAACTGGGCCAT
>NW_007812921.1:0-948 GCF_000696425.1 Galeopterus variegatus | reverse complement strand
ATGTGGATATTCTATATCTTGTTTTTCTGAATGCCATACAGTCCTTTGTACTTTCAAAAAAAAACTTTTAAATATGAACTAATCCTTTCAACACCTCAGGACACAGAAAACTATTATTATCTCCATTTTACATATGGAGAAGCTAAGACATCAAGACCAAGCACATTTCAGTTTCTCACGAAATTAGAATTTGAGACCAGTCAGAAATATGGCTTTTCTACTGCCATGTTGACTGGGAAGCTATTATAATGTCAAGCACTGTAAAATAATTTTGTGTATTCCTAGTCACTTGACAAATGAAAATGAAGGTAATAACTCATTCATGCTTTGCAATATCCAAACTTACAGGCCATTACCTAACAGTTAAAAAAAAAAAAAGACCCCATCACCAGATTTATGAAGGCTTTCTTAAATCTATGAAAATCTGTCTTGGGATAGATTTCAACCTAGGTGAAAGTGCACTTACTTTTTTCTATGCAAGACTGATTTTAAGAGTGTCCTAGCTATCCTTATGGGTTTGACAGAGTCTTGCCAGTCTTCCCAGTTTTATACACTGTCTTTTAATCATTTATGGTTCGGCATTTACTGTGGTAACAGATCATCAGGTACTCACAAAAATATCTGGCAGTTCACAGTTCAAGGCAGCAATGTGCTCTGAGTGATGGGGTTTACAATATCTACATGGTTATGATTATAAAATTGTGCATGGGCCAGGGAAAGAAAATAACCCAGCAGATTATATTTCAATGTACCCATTAGAGGATCAGCATGAGACACCATCAGTGGCGGAGGAATTCATCAACTTCATAGGCACCCAAGCAGTGTTAAAAGCTTTAACTTTACTAGAAATATAACAAGTAATAAAAACAGACAAGACCCGAAATGGTCTAATGGACCTAGCACAAACGTGGCAGAAGATTAACAGCACTAAATTCTCAGGCGTGGAAA
>NW_007812920.1:0-948 GCF_000696425.1 Galeopterus variegatus | reverse complement strand
CACCCGGGCCCCCGGGCCCCGACCCCACCCCTCAGCCCTCCAAGTCCACCAGCCGGGGAGGGACCCGGAGCCTCGAGCCGTCAGGTGATAAACCGAACTTCTTTGGACGCCCTTTGAAAGAACATTTCACTCCCCGCTGGTATGAAATCGAAACTCTAATTTTCGATGCAATCTTAAAAAAAAATTCGCAAAAGCCAGCAGACGCTCCTGGACCTTCGGGAAAGTCCGAGACTCCCAGTTCGAGTTGTCCTGTTTTTTAGGGTTTCTTTTTTTTTTTTTTTTACCCCCATTTGGTTTTCTTGTTTCTCAAGCGCGCAGTGTTTTGTATGATGCAACATTTTGGCTGCTCCCCTTGGAGTTGCTGCCTCGCGAAAGATTGTGTGCCCTTTTGTTTTGAAAGAAATTGATGAGGGAGACAATTCATAACTTGCTCGGGCTTCAAAGGTTTGAACTTTCTTTCTCTAAAGCTTTTATATCTTAGAATTACCTTATTTGCTTACAAATACTGTCTTTATCCCTTTCCTTTTTTCTTTAATATTTTTCAGTTTAGCAAAGGAGAGAGTAGAAGTTATAAACATCTGGATCCAGCTGTCTCCTTCAAAACTTTAAAAAAATCTTTGAGATTCTCTCAGCCACTTAACTTAAAAAGGCGGGTTCATTCAGAGCTAAGCAGTATCCTGGAAAGTTAACAGGAATCTAGAACTATTTTGTTTTTTTCCTCCTGAGTTTTTATTTTCAAGAAAGGAAGTTATCTAAGGGTGTGTTTAAAAGATGGGGTGAAGAAATGATCTGCAAATGATCGAAACGATGTATGTCTTAGGATTTTCTTTCAGTTGTCAGTTTTGGAAACGTTTTGGTCCAGGGAACTGAAACAGCAGACAGGTATAGAACCTCCAGAATATCAGTTTCAGTTACTCTGGGTGGCAGACAGTTATTGTGAGGTGCAAA
>NW_007812919.1:0-948 GCF_000696425.1 Galeopterus variegatus | reverse complement strand
AACTTCCTGTGGGGACCAATACTTGAGCTCTGTGGTTGAGTTAAATTACTGCTTTGCTGCTGACTCCCTAGGGAAGGCCTTTTGTGCAGCTCAGGTTTTAATGGTTGACTTAATAGGTACTTCTGTCTCTCAAGAGATCCAGCACACCTGAGTTGTGTGAAAACTCTGATCTGTGCCTGAGTCTTTTCATCAAACTGCTCCCCATGTAATTCTATATTCCTGACCAGTCTCCTCTGAGTGGTTCTATGCTGATTGGGGGGCAGATAAGCTGACCTTGCTGTGCCTCAGTGTTCTGCCAGCAGGCCTGTCTCCCCCATCACCCGTGCTGCAAACACTTTCCATGGGATAGGCGTGCACCATTCCCTTCCAATGACTCACCGGCCTCTGAGGGGCTCCTTTTTTTCAGTTGTTGTGGCTCCTCGCTCCTATGTGGGTCCACGGGATTCCTATTAGTGGTCTTGCTGGCCTGCAGGCCACCATGGCCCTCTTCTCCTTTGTTGCCTCCAAGCAAATTCATCCAAAGGGCACAGATGTGGCTTTTGCCAGTTCCTGCTCCATGCGCTCAGCAGCTCCAGCCTGGACATGGCTGAGGCTTGAAACAGTCAGAGTGGTTTTTTCTTTCTCTAATCATGGCTTTTCTGACCTTCATACACTCCACAGGTCTCTCCTCCTCTTCCCCTGAGCTCTAGCGGTCCAAGCTTGGCTGTCATTGCTTTTTTATCATTATAAATTGGTTGATTTGTGGGAGAGAGTGAAGCTAGGGACCATCTATTCTGCCATTTTGACCGGAAGCCTCAGTTGACTTTTTACAATAAATGAATACATTTTCCATTGCAAGAAAGTTTGATTTTTTTCCCAGCTGGCTCCTTTCAAAATTGGTATATTAAAAGAATGTTTAACATCATTAACCATTAGAAAAACAAAACTTAACACAGTATCATTACATGC
>NW_007812918.1:0-948 GCF_000696425.1 Galeopterus variegatus | reverse complement strand
GCGGGAGCGCCGCTGCACTTCCCAAGCAGCGCACTTATCCAGTGCGCCACCGGGCCGGCCCGTACACTTATGATCACTTTAAAAGAAAAAAAGTAATTTGATAAAATTTAAGACCATTTCTGATGGTGAAATATTAAATAGAAATTAAGAAGTATTCATCATATAATAAAGCACACCTATCTTAACTTACTTAACGCTGTGCCATTAAATCAGTACTTAGTATGCTATAAAAGAAGCATCGGAAATGGGGAAGATATATGCTATCCAATAAGACATGCTGGAAAATTGAGCATGGGTAATGAAGAACCTCACTTTATATTGCGCTCCAAAACAAACTCCAGGTGGATCAGACTTGAATAAAAAAACTAAATTGTAAAAAGAAAGAAAATATAGTTGAATAACTGATCTCAAAATGGGAAAGGGCTTTCCAAACATATATGCAAGGGAAAAAATCACACTAAAAGAGATCATGTGATTTGACTGACTAACATATTAAAAACTGCTTATATGTCAAAATTTATAAATAAAATAAGGCAAATAGACTAGGAAATACATATGTATATATGATAAACTGTGATAAGGACTAATTCCATAATATTTTTTAAAAACTTAGAAAACAATAAGAAAAATATCAACTCTCTAGTAGAAAAAATGGACAAAAACCATGGAGACAATTTACAAAATTAAAAAAAAAAGAAACAAACAACCACCAAATATTTTTAAGCACTAGTACCAGTCAAATAAATGCAAATGAAAGTAGTAAACGTTTTTGGCCATACAAATTGACAGTTTTTTGAGGGCAGCACTTAATAGCATTAGTCATTCTTTGAGATGGACTTAAGCTGTGCAGGTGAGAGTGTGGACTGATTAGCACTTTTAGAAAATAAGCTGACATATGTGTTATTAACCTCGAATTTCGTGACTTTTGACTCAGAATTCCAATTTGCA
>NW_007812917.1:0-948 GCF_000696425.1 Galeopterus variegatus | reverse complement strand
CAGTGTTTCCTTCAATATTTTAAAATTTTACTCAATAGCAATTATGTTAATTGTTTATTAAATAGCTTGCGAATGTGTCTTCTTGTTTGGTATACGTTGAAGATGGCAAAGAGATTGTAAAATATTTTCACATTGATACTAAATTACTTTTGCAATAATCACACTTATGTGAAACTTGCAAAATTTCATATATTTTATTCCAGTATTAGCTCTAAATTATATCCTATTATATTTATAAGTGTAAATGTATAAATTTGACAATAGTGTACTTCACGATCATATTTATACAAAATGTTTCTTCCTATGTTCAGGATTATTAATAAGATGCCCTGTCCTCTTCTATATGTTCAGATGCATTTAAAAATAATTTTGCTCAAAAGTAGATAAAGTCAGCATTTGAGTGTTGGCTTTGCAAATTAATGTGAGACTTCTTATAAGATAAAATTTCTCTGAAAAAGTTTTCTGACTTTTTAAATGGGATACTACTATCTCCAGGTACTTGTGAGAATAAAATATACTCAAGTATATATAGAATCTAACACAGGAGCTGGTATTCAATAAATACTAGTTCTGTTTCTCTTCATTCCTTCCACTATTTGTGGCTTGAGTAGAAGTATTTCTGTTTTTCAGATAGAAAACTGTTGAACAGGAAGATTACATGAAACTGCTGAAATGACAGTCTTCGAACAGGAAGATTACATGAAACTGCTGAAATTACAGTTTTCCTGGGTCCCCACGCCAGCAATACCTTAGTGTTCATCACCCTTCATTTCCAAATCCTGATGAACACCTTTCCAAATCTTTGAAATTCTATCTGCTTGCTTTTTGTTTCCACTGTTCTGAAATTACTTAGGAGTCTCATTTTGTATGCGGAGAACGGGCAAAAAAAGAGATACATTTTAATCATCTATTTTGTCTGAAATATTCCGTTTTACGTAATGTCACCAC
>NW_007812916.1:0-948 GCF_000696425.1 Galeopterus variegatus | reverse complement strand
CATTCCCAGATAAATGTAATTATTATTCTATTATTATACACTTCTATTTTCTAGTTATCTTCTTATTCCTAGCTTAGCTTCTCTCTGGATGAAGACTATTTATGATTTTAATTCTTTTTAAAATTTATTTTTTTCTTTTCTTTTTTTTTTAGTGGCTGGCCAGTAGGGGATCCAAACCCTTGACCTTGGTATTATAACACCGAGTTCTAACCAATTGAGCTAACTGGCCAGCCTAATTCTTTAAAATTTCTTGAGACTTCTTTTATGGTTCAAGATATATTCAAATTGTGTAAATAGATTTTTTAAAACATAAATTCTGCTCTTAGGTGCAGCACTGTATATGTGTTAAGTAAAGTTTCTTTTCTTTTCTTTTTTATTTATTTATTTTTTTTTGTCGATATACAACGTGGTTGATTATTGTGGCCCATTACCGAAACCCCCCTCCCTCCTCCCTCTCCCCCCTCCCAACCAACAATGTCCTTTCTGTTTGCTTGTCATATCACCTTCAAGGAATTGTAATTGTTATGTCTTCTTCCCCCCTCCTGTTTTTTTTGTGTGTGTGTGAATTTATTTATTTATTTTTAGCTCCCACCAATAAGTGAGAACATGTGGTATTTCTCTTTCTCTGTCTGACTTGTTTCACTTAATATAATTCTCTATACCATCTCATCCCAGTTAGGATGGCTAAAATCCAAAAGATTCTGAACGATAAGTGCTGACGAGGTTGCAGAGAAAAAGGAACTCTCATACACTGTTGGTGGGACTGCAAAATGGTGCAGCCTCTATAGAAAATGGTATGGAGGTTCCTCAAACAATTGCAGATAGATCTATCACATGACCCAGCTATCCCACTGCTGGGAATGTGCCCAGAGGAATGGAAATCATGTAGTCGAAGGTATACCTGTACCCCAATGTTCATCACAGCACTCTTTACAATAGCCAAGAGTT
>NW_007812915.1:0-948 GCF_000696425.1 Galeopterus variegatus | reverse complement strand
GAACTGTCATTCAGGTTATCTTTTAAGGCTCCGGAATTACTCTGTAGTTATTTTTTTCCAACATCTATTAAATGCCAGGCATGGTGCTTGACTCTTGGGGCAAGGAAGATTTGGTTATCTAGCCTCTGCTTATAAAGTGACAGGAACTTTCTAATTTAATTTATTCCACGATTGGGTATCTCTAACCCTCCAAGAGTTATTTGTCAGATCACAACTCTATAACTTCCACCCATGGCTTTAAGTTCTGCTTTTATCACATGATTTGAAACCAGACTCATGCTGCTCTTTAATGATCTCTTTTTCAGTTTAAATATCCCTAATTTCTTTATCATTTCACATTACCATGCATTTAAGGCCAGTTTTGGTAATCACCCTCTGGAAAATGCCTCCTTCCCACCCCATCCCCACATGCACACTTTTGTTTGACGATGCCCATAAGGGAGCATAATGTCAAAATATTTTCTCACCAGTACAGAGTGTCATGGGCCTCTGTGCATATAATTATAACTTTCCATGATTTGGATTATCTGCTTGTGCTAATTGAATCAATCTACTGCATCAATCTTATTACATTTATATTTAATGTACATTCAACTAAAATCTGAAAGTTTTTAACATGTCCAGCTGTTAAGACAGGTCTCTCTCATCCTATAATTGTACATAAACTCAAGACATTAAAAATATTTGAGTTAAATTTTATTTTGTTGGATTTAGCTCACTCCAGTTTTTCCACATCTTTTTGATTCTTAGTTCTATGCTCTATTCCTCTTGTTTTTATACTGTCTAAGATGCTGTAGTATTACTCATAGATAAAGAATTTTTCCTCTGTTTACACAGAATGCTATATTCTGGTGTGACTAAAGTGAATGACTAAATCACTCCAATTGTATATTAAACACTTCATAAAACAAAAACACTTAACAAGGCCAATTTGCAAGCTTTCTTTAT
>NW_007812914.1:0-948 GCF_000696425.1 Galeopterus variegatus | reverse complement strand
CTGAGTCAGTTCTTGCCAGAGAGAAAATATGAATTCCAGGTCTTGGGGTTGAGGGTACTGGTGGGGAGCCTGGCTTCCACAGGTGTTGGAAGTAAAGATATGTAGCCTAGAGCTTTTGAAACCAGTTGACTATTCTGAAAGAAGGAGCTAAGAATGGACCAAGCCCACAGGAAGGAAAGTTGAGACTGGCCTAACCTAAGCTATAGGCCAATAATTTCCTTTTGTTGCTGACAATGGTGTGAGTTGGAGTTATCAGTCATTTGTAATAGAGAGTTCCAACTGGTAGAGGCATGGGCCCATGACATTGTAAAGGAAGGGGGTTCTAGATAAAGTGCTGGGAGAATTCAGAAAAGATAGTGGTCACTTCAATGAATATCTCTGGAGACAGGTAGAAATGTTTAAGTTAGGCTATCAATGCAGGTGATCACTTAGACTAAGAGCTCAGGTTAGACTCAGGTAGAAATGTTTAAATCAGGCTTTGAGTGAGAAAAAGGATCTATCCTTCAATGTAGGTGAACCACTTCTAGAAGAAGATACAGCAGGAACAAAGTTATGAAGCCCAAAGCACAGGGAACACTTAGGATAAATATTTGGCTGGAGCCTGAGGTCCATCATCAGGGGTGACAGAAGAGAAGCAGGGCAGGTGGGCAGGGGCCAGCTCTCAGAAAGCGTTGAATGTCAGGCACTGCCGATGGCCTCTGCAGCCAGCCTGGGTCTCTCTTCCTGGGAAGTATGCTGTGGAGTGGTACTGTCCCATTGAAAGCACACTGGCCTACATGCTAGGACCCAGACAGAATCCCCCAAGTCCACCCAGACCTTTGGGATCAGGAGCAGAGCCTACCTGCCTGCTTTATGATGGGGTGCTTGTCTGGCTAGGGCTATTGTCAGAATCCTGCCGACGTAGCCAATTGTATGATTAAGGCAAGCGGGGGCTCACAGACCCTTCAA
>NW_007812913.1:0-948 GCF_000696425.1 Galeopterus variegatus | reverse complement strand
CTGCAAGGCTTTGGAAAACCAGGCCCTGTGAAGTACATTTGCTTTAAGAATCCTCTACATCCACCCATTAATCACATCTGCTGCTGAAACATTTATAACCCATCTGTGAATCCACCCATTCATTGTTACATAGATCTATCCATGAATCAGATCTTCTACCAACTCATTCACGATCATTCATTAGTTCATTTATGAACCATCTATCTGTTCATTAGGTCTTCTACCAACACATTCATAATTCATCCATAAATCCATTCATATATTTACTCTCTCATTTACCCATCCATCCTTGCATACATCTTATCCATGAACCAGGTCTTCTACTACCTATTCCTGAATCTCTCCATCCATCCATCCATCCAGTCGTCTATCTATCATGGACCCATGACTCCATCTATCCATCCGGCCATCCACCCACCCATCTGGCCAGTCATTCATCTATTCACAAATTCTCACAATTCTGTCCATTCATCCAGGAATCCAATGATCAATCATCTACAAATCCTTCCATCTACTTGTAAATCCAGGACCCTATCCATCCCTAATCTAGGCGTGAAGCCATCCACAAGTTTACATAGTTATCTACATAATCATCCAGCCACGCATCCATCCATCTACCCATGCACCCATGATTCAGTCTTTCTACTCAGACTCTTTCATTAATTCACCCTTCAGTACATCCGTCCATCAACCTACCCACCTAACTTTCCATCTTTTTGCCCATCCCACCATCATTCATCCATTTCTCCCTCTAACTTTTATGAGGTTTTACTATATGTCAAATATTGGGGCAAATAAAATAAGGGATGGAGGTAAGAGAAGAGCCTGGGCATTAGAGCTTACCTGAGCCCAGATGGCATAGCTCTAAAGGAGGGAGAAAAGAAAGCAGAAAAAAATTCCTCCAGTTTAAACAGGCTTAAGCAGGAGAAAGAATGAAGAGCACTTGTA
>NW_007812912.1:0-948 GCF_000696425.1 Galeopterus variegatus | reverse complement strand
CCATTTGCAAATAGAGGTGGTTTTGTTTCTTCCTTTTCAATATGTATGTTTTTTTTTTTTTGTTTTCTTTTCTTTTCTTGCCTTGCTGCTTTGGCTAGAAGAATCAGTTTAAAGTTGAATACAAGTAATAAAAGCAGATACCTGTACTTTTGTTCATATGGGGAAATATAAAGTTTCTCACCTTAAGCTATAGGATTTTGTAGGTCTTCTAAATAAGACAGAGGAAGTTATATTTCATTCCTAGTTTCTTGAGAATTTTTATCGTGAGGAATTTTTAATTTTGTCAGATATTTATTTTTCGTCTATTGAAATGACCATAGTTTTTTTTAAAAAAAAAAATCTGTTGATGTAAAAAATACAATGATTTCTTTTTAAATGCTGAACCAACTTTATACTAAGATAAAGTGATGATATATTATACATTTTACATATTGCTATGTTCCACTTGCCACTATTTTGTAAATGAGAGTTTGTAAATCTGTATTCACAAAGGTTATTGTTCTTTAAATGGTAGACACACATGTATGAAAAATGCATGAAAACCAAAATTTGTTAAAATCAGTGGTCATAAAACTTATCGCATGAAAGACTACAGGTTGTGTTTTAGTTAGGATTCCAAGAGGCGTAGCAGGTGACTAATAATGGTAAAGTCAATATCAGGGTGTGTGAATTTAATGAGGGTAAGGGGAAGAAACCACTCAATATACTCATACTTTTAAAGAAAATTTTAAATATCTCTTTTTATTAACTAATTTACAACTTAATCCATTCAAACTTTCTTTCCACTGACACAATTCTTGAAAGAGAAAAATTAGCTATTGAATCTTTGTTCTCAAGAACACATTAATAACAAACTTATACTTAAAATTCAACATATCAAAGATATATTTCAAATCAAAAGCCATCTGTAGAATTTAGACATCCAAATACATTTTGTTAGCATTTTAC
>NW_007812911.1:0-948 GCF_000696425.1 Galeopterus variegatus | reverse complement strand
TCCACCAGGACCCCTCTGTCCCCCACAGCCCACCCTCCGCACTTAGCCTGCATGCACCTCCCTGGCTTCTCCTTGCAGCTGGCTCTTCCTTGTCCCTGTGTGGCTCCTGGTCCTGTCGATGCTCGGAGCCCCTTCTGGTCTGACTGCTTCCTGATGCCCTGGCTGAGCTCAGTGGGAGCACATCCATCTACCCTTGGGAGCACTCCTACAGGCTCCCCTGGCTCCTCCCACTGAGGCCAGGGTGGAATTAAGAGGCTGGGGCATGCTAACAACAGGATGTAGTGGCGGACCTGGCCTGGACCGTGTGCTTGGAATAGGGGGCGGCATCCTCTTGGCTTCTGAGACCCCAGGCTCCCCGGTGCCCATGCCTCACCTGCTATCCCGACCCAGCTCTCATGGTGACATGCGGATGTAGTTTTATCGCTGTTTGTGGGGTGTGTCCACCTGCCTTTCGATCTGGTGCCCCCACCCAATGCCGCCAGGTTGGCTTCCTCGGAGACTCTTGGATCCATCCTGCTTGGAGCTAAGTATCTGCTGGGTGTCCCAGGAAGAGGTGCAGCCTCAGACCCTGCCAGGGTTAACTGGTATGCGCTGAGTGCCTGGAATGTGCCAGGCCCAGCTGTGCCCCTTCCATCTTCACAATACCTGGGAGGCAGCCATGAGCACCCTATTTACAAGCGGAGGCTCCAGGAAGTGAGGTGACCCTTGGCACAGAGAAGAGTTCTTGCTAAAAGGGGCTTCTCATCCCCACGTCCCCTGGGGCCTTCCAGCTCACTAAGCAAAGAGGAGTTGGAGGAGATATTGGCCAAACCCCCTTCCCTCAGTGGGCAGCTCAGCCCTTTACCCCAGGCCCTGATAGGGGCTGCCCTTAGCAGTTGCCAAGTTCATTTGAGGAGACAGTGCCATGGGTGGCTCCTCTGTCCAGGCAGCGTGGAGAGTGGCGGGAGT
>NW_007812910.1:0-948 GCF_000696425.1 Galeopterus variegatus | reverse complement strand
CCCAATTTGTGAGCTATTTCCTCTTCCCTAGAGATAAATATTTTCTGCACTTCTAACTAAAACACTTACATTAAAATTCCTTCAAGAAAAAGAGAAGTTTCTTCCCTCAATGGCAGAAAGCTCTTCAGGAAGTCCCAAGTACACACGCGTTTTGAAAAAGCAGGAGAGAGAGAGAGTGAGAGATTGACAGTGTCTGCCGTGAGCAAGAGAGTGGTAGTTCTGGGAGTAACTCGAGCTGCAGAAAGATATATTATCTGTAAATGTTCGTAAATATATATAATAGTCAGAACAATATTATACACATTTTTGAGGGCCAAGGTTGGAGGGTACAAACTGCTATGGGGCCAAAAGAAATTTGGGGGATGATAGATGTTTCATATCTTGATTAAGGCGATGTATGTTTCATATCTTGATTAAGGTGATGGTTACATGGGTTTATTTGTCACAGCTCATCACCCTTGACACTTAAGTTGAGTGTATTTTATTATTTGCATACTGTACCTCATTAAAACTAATTACATAAACAATATTCTTTAAATTTTGTAGTTACCTGTTTTTGTAAACAAAGGTATACCCACATATTTAGGAAACTTAAAAAAAGAAAGAAATGGAAGAAAGGGACATATATTTTATTTTATTTTATTTTTATTTTTTTATTTTTTATTTTTTTTGTCTTTTTCCGTGTCCGGCAACGGATTGCAACCCTCAGTGCCGCCCCCGTACCGGACCGGGACCGGCAACGGGATCGCAACCCTCGGTGTTGCCCCCGCACCTCGCTCAGCCAGTGAGCGGGAACCGGTCTGTATGTGGGATCCGAACCCTCGGCGGGAGCGCCTCCGCGCTTCCGAAGCAGCGCACTAGTGCAGTGCGCCACCGGGCCGGCCCCCAAGGGACATATATTTTAACTGTATATAGCTTTGTATTTCTCTATTTTATGAAGTTACATTA
>NW_007812909.1:0-948 GCF_000696425.1 Galeopterus variegatus | reverse complement strand
TTTCCCATTGGCACAGTTACTCAGGAGTTTACTGGATTTGGTTTGAGTAGCTATTGCAACAATTTAAGCTGATGTTAAATTTAGCCTCTCCCTCATAGTAATAATGTATGTGCTTCTAGCAATGATGAAAAAGATAGATTAGTCACATATTGTCACCTGCCAAGATTAAAAAATATAAGCTTTCCACCTTGTATTTTTATTTACCCTTAGTTTATTCTCCAGTAAGAAATCACTTTCCCAGGCATGTCTATTTTATTCTCTTCATAAATGTGCTTTTATTTCACTGCAACTATCCTGTCCAGATATATTTTGGAGAAATTCCATTTTTCTTCCACTTTCCTGCAAGTATTCTTAACCCAAATAGTTGGAACAAGCCATTAAGAGTTGCTAGAGGAATTAGGATAAATTACATAGCCACAGAAAGTAGAGGTTTGTGATGGCACTGGAACTCAGAGAGGAACTCAGAGCATTGTATGGACAGATGCAAAGAAAAGTGAAAACTGGGCTGAAAATTATAGGGTCATGTGATGAGTAATTTTCTAATAGTGTGCGGTACTAAAATTTGTGACAGTTTTGTTTTTTAAGTATAAGTTGAAAGATACCAGCACAAATTCGAGGTCATGCCTTGGAAATGCTTATTTAAAATGAGAGGTGGAATGTACTCTAACAGTCCAGGGACTGAACACAGCATGGAGCCTTGTATAGTCCTTGCCCCTAATCTGGGAACACACATGATCGTGCTGTGGGTGAGACAATTACCCAAGTGTCATGATGAAGAAACAGTTGAAAATCACTCTTCTGAAAGGTTATGTTCAGAAATAGGTCTCATTCGCACTAGCAGAATCATTGTAGAATATGAATTTCAGTCCTACCTGAGAAGAGATAGATAAGTCATACCTTCTCAAGATTTCTTAAAGCTCTGCTTCAGCCACCCTCTTTCCACCTCAC
>NW_007812908.1:0-948 GCF_000696425.1 Galeopterus variegatus | reverse complement strand
TGTATGTGGGATCCGAACCCTCGGCGGGAGCGCCGCCGGGCTCCCAAGCGGCGCACTGTAGTAGTGCGCCACCGGGCCGGCCCCTTACTGTTTCTTTTAAAACTGTTTTTTTAAAAATTGTGACCTAGAGTAAAATGCATTTTACATGGTGACCCAGTACATACACACACACACACACACACAAAACAAACATTTTAGCAAGAATATACTGAGTATATGATAATGTTAAAAATAACAAAGCTAATATAAATGTGATTTTATTATTATTTAATTGCAACATTATATTTTACCTGTTCTTTATTTAATGCTTGTGGCAACCTACTAAAATGATTTCTTTACTCATGCTTTGCAAGTGGAAGATTAAAAAATTAAACAAAGAGTTTTCCCCAAAGAGTTAGCCTTGCTACAAAGTAATATAAACAACTCTAACAATAGCTAACATTGATAAGATTTAGTACTGGGAGACACTGCTCTAAGTGTGCCTTAGATGTTACTCATTTAATGTTGATAATAACCCTGTGACAAAGGGTTATTCCCATTTTATTTTTAAAATTAAATTTTTATTCCCATTTTTAAATATGAGGAAAAAGAGGCATATAGAGATTAAGTGCTGCTCAGGATCACACAGCTAATAGAAAATTATTAGAACCTGGGTCTTTGTGCTCCAAAGCCGCATACTTTTCTATGACAATATACTTTTCTGTCCCCATTCATCTTCAGAGAATTGAAAGCAAAATCCCTCTGTGAAGGTTAATTCTAGGTGTCAACTTGGTTAGATGAAGGAATGCTGAGAAACCTGGTAAAGCAATCTTTTCAGGTGTGTCCATGAGGGTGTTTCCAGCAGAGATCCGTATGAGAGTCTGAGTGGCCTGGGTGAGAAAGACCCACCCTCAGTGTGGGCAGGAACCATCCAATCCTCTGGGGGTCCAGAGAGAACAAAAGACAGAG
>NW_007812907.1:0-948 GCF_000696425.1 Galeopterus variegatus | reverse complement strand
GGTAAAAAAAAAAAAAAGAATACGTGGGGGTGGAGGATCAAATCGTGGCTTCTTATGTTTTCCCTGCAAACTCAACAGAGGTCATTACTGATAAACCTGGTTCAGTCACTTGCCGTTTCACAACCTTCCACACCCCGCCCACACCAGGATCCCCTTTATCTCAAAGTGCCTTTCTCCTGAAATGTTCAAGTATACTCACCCTCATCAGTTCCTTTTCCGCATTAAAGAAAGGGGCAGGGATTATCCTATTTTGATAGTTGGGAAAATTGAGATGTAGAAAGGTGCAGCCTACCTAGGGTCACTTGGCAAATGGATGACAAAAACCGGAACCAGATTCTGGGTCCCCTGACATCCCTCCCTGTGCCAGAAAGCGGCAGTCTACTCAGTCTTCCTAGGCCTGAGAGAAAGTTGTCCTGCAGAGTCCAGTTTTCAGTAGGGAGCACAGTGAATCTCCACCTTTGTGTTACAGACAATAGTCAGCACAGCTGAATGGTTAAGAACCCAGAAAGTTGTGGATGAAACTGCCTGGGCTAAAATCCCAGCTCTGCCACTTAATAGTTGTAAAACCTTAGGGAAGTTACTTTGCTTCCTTCTCTTCATTGAAAAGAGGGAAATGATATTGTCTTTGCTTTAGGGTTGTTTAGAGGAAACTGGGAAGAAACATGTAAAAGTACCTAGTGCATTATAAGAGCTCAGTAAGGGTTGGCTGTTTTCCTTGCTACTGTGAATCCCATCTGCTTGGCTGAGCTGCAGTGAGTGGCAGGTGGGGTATTGCTGTCCTCACTTTGATGCTCCAACCCTACCTTCTCCGGGCCCTGATCTCCCCTAGCTGCTTATTTTATCCTTTCATATTATAAGTATTTTTTTGGCAGCTGCTTTAAATCCTATGAAGATCTAAGTGGGGCCTGAGTTATAAAGTGAGATTATTTATGTTGAACAACCATGCTG
>NW_007812906.1:0-948 GCF_000696425.1 Galeopterus variegatus | reverse complement strand
CAAGAAGAAATTAAACAGGAAACCAAAAAATTTCTAGAAACTAATGAAAATAAAGATACATTAAGCCAAAACTTGTGGGATACTGCAAAAGCAGTACTAAGAGGCAAATTTATTGCTGTAAATGTTTATATCAAAAAAATGGAAAGACTTCAAATAAACAACCTAACACTATACCTCAAAGAACTTGAAAAACAAGAACAATCCAAACCTAAAGGCAGTAGACGGAAAGAAATAATTAAGATCAGAGCAGAACAAAAGGAAATAGAGACCCCCAAAACAAAAGAAAAGATCAACAAAACTAAAAGTTGGTTTTTGAGAAGATAAACAAAATAGACATACTATTAGTTAGATTAACAAAAAAAGGAGAGAGAAGATCCAAATAACAAAAATCAGAAATGAAAAGGGAGACATTACAACTGATACCACAGAAATACAAAGAGTCATTAGAGACTATTATAAACAATTGTATGACAACAAATTTGAAAATCTGGAAGATATGGGTAAGTTTCTAGACACATATAAATTACCAAGACTGAACCAAGAAGAGATAGAACACCTGAACAGACCAATAACCAGCAAGGAGACTGAAGCGGTAATAAGCAATCTTCCAACAAAAAGAAGTATGGGTCTGGATGGCTTTACAGCTGAATTCTATCAAACTTCTAAAGAGGAGTTAATACCAATTCTCATGAAAGTATTTCAAAAAATTGAAATAGACGCTACTCCCCCAAACTCATTCTATGAGGCCAACATAACTCTGATACCAAAACCAGATAAAGATACAACAACAAAAAAAAATTATAGGCCAATATCCTTGATGAACCTAGAAGCTAAAATCCTCAACAAAATATTAGCAATTAAAATACAGCAACATATTAAAAAAATTATACACTATGATCAAGTGGGATTCATCCCAGAGATGCAAGGATGGTTCAACATATGAAAGTC
>NW_007812905.1:0-948 GCF_000696425.1 Galeopterus variegatus | reverse complement strand
ACATGTCTGTGAGTGGCAAAAGTGCAGTGAGTACTGATTTTGAAGTTACAAGTACATTTTAACAAGGAGCCAAATTCACAAATTCGGGTCCTACAAATAATGAAGATGACTGTATTTTCTTTTATTTTCTATTACATCTGTTGAATGCCAAAGCACAACAACTTTTTTTTTGGTTGTTCCCCATCTCCCAATGAAAGGAGATTTATCTTCTCTTGGTTATGAAAGTAACGCACTCTCAAGCAGAAAAATAAAACTGCACACAAAATATTTTAATCAATAACAATTACATCACCAGGAGTCAATGATGTCTTTCTTCATATAAGCATATGTGTGCATATATGTATAATGCCTGTAAAAACATCATTCTGTCTTAAGAATTCTGGAAAAGAATAATTATGGGACTTTTGCCTTAAGTATTGAGTACAGCTATGTATAGTTGTGTTAAATGGCTGCATGACATGCTTTCACTAATCTCCTATTGATGAACATATAGCTTGCTACTACTATTTATCTTTCCCCAAATTCATGTATATCCATGTGTATGCCCAATTACTTTTGAAAAAAATTCCTAAAAATACAATTTAGATGTAATGCCTATTAAACTGCATTCAAGATATGTTTTCCCAATTTCAAACCATGTTCTATCTACCATCTCATGTGCTACCATGTCAATTTTCCCATTTTACTTGATGTTGGGAGTTATTATCTTAAGTGGGCAACATACTCCATAGCCATGGGAAAAGAAATGATCAAATCACATGATTCGCAAAAAAATGTTCATATGTGACCCTGTATTAAGAAAATAAATAATAAAAAATTGTAAGAGTAGGTTCTATCATGTACAAAACTGACTTTTGGCTGCATCGATAGATTTTTTGTTGTTGTCGTCTATCATCTATTTCTGGGAAGGTGGCAGTGGTGGCACCATAGCTTTTGAGTGTCTACAAA
>NW_007812904.1:0-948 GCF_000696425.1 Galeopterus variegatus | reverse complement strand
ATTTGATACTGCCCTACATACCACTAAAGATCCTCCCCCCTTTTATTAATTAATTAATTAATTAATCAATTTATTTATTTATTAATGTATGTATGTGTGTATTTATTTATTTATTTATTTATTCGCTGATTTATTTATTTATTGCTTTCTTGATGAGATAGGTTAATGTATATTGCCCAGTCTTTAAATTTATTGACTTTTTCCTCTGTCCTCTGTCTTTTTCATTCCACTGTTAGGACTACCTAGTTAATTCTTACTTCAGTTACTGGATTTTTCAGTTCGTAGACAAACTTCCTGTCTTTCTATTCATTTCAAATTCGTTTGCCTATATTTCACTGAACATGATTATAAGAGCTGCTTTAAAGACTTTTATAATTTTGAGGACTGCAAGGTCTGCTGATTAACTTTTCTCTTGAAAGTTGTTATAATGTTTCATATTTTTCAGGTAATTTTGGGTTATATTCTGAACATTGTTTATATTTTGTTCTGCATCCCTTAGTCCTATTAACTCTTTTGGAGAATGTTGATTTATTATTATTATTATTTCAGCAGAAAAATCAATCTTGTGTTAGGGTTATAACACAAGTCTTTCTGTGGCTATTGTTTCTGATATCAGTTTGGTTTTTAAATCTTCACAATGCTGTGTGGGTACACCCCCTATGTGCTCTACCCAGGGCCCAGTGTGCAGCCTGAGCAGTGTTCTATGTCGTAGTTCAGTTTTCAGTGTGCTGTGCCAGTGTTGGGTTAGTTTCAAGCATGGACCACTAAGAATTGAACTTAGGACTATATGCACACAATTAAGGTTTCTCTTGCACTAGATCTTTACGGGTCTTTCCTCCCACTTTCTGGCTGCCAGGTAGCTCTTTTTTTCTGGTACACTGGCTATCAAAATGCATTTCTAGTCATTGGAAGTCAAAAGCAAAGAGAAAGGGGGAAAGCAAAAGGATA
>NW_007812903.1:0-948 GCF_000696425.1 Galeopterus variegatus | reverse complement strand
ATTGACTGTAATCACCACAAAGAAAAAATAAATGGTCAGGGGATGAATATGCTATCTACCCTAAGTGAATCATTGCACAATATACGCAATATTGAAACAACGCACTGTACCCCACAAATATGTACAACTAAATTTTTTTAAAAATTCATGGAAAGATTCACATTATCTTTTAATTCTATTACCAATAACTTTTTGAAGTACCCTCATTCATAGGATGATATTTAAAATTTGAGTACTTTAAAAAATGTATTAATAAATAACTAAGTTATATGTAGTTAAGAACATTCTGTTTGTATCAACTCTTCTTCCAACCTTTTGGAAATGAATGATATGTCCCAAGGGGTCTTAAATGAGTCAGACCACAGAATTCATAGAATGAAAGGCAAACAAATAACTATCATAGTCCCTTACAAGTTACCTTTGATGTACTGGTCCACATGTAATATACTTATTGGTGATATTTTGAAAGAGTTTAGTTCTTTCTCTATAGGTCATGAACATGTATTATATCTCTTTTAATAATATACATTGACAAGTTAGTATTATAAAGAGATTAACAGGAAGAGCTACTAGTCATGTGTGGCATTAGGTAATTTTCTTTTTAAACTTCAGTTTCCTTAACTGTAAAATAGGAATAAAAATACTTCTTAAAACTGCTCCCACAAGAGTATACCTGACTAAGGAAAGCACTTGATAAATGTTAGCTATTACCTCTACTAGCCCTAATTCAGTGCTTTGCATACAGCAGGTTAAAAATAAAGAAAAATATGCTGAATTCTGAGACATCAGTTAATCTAAACCTTGACCATTTTAGTTATGAAACTATTCATTTTTAAAATTGCCAAAGAATTTCAAATCTTGTCTTGGATTCCCTTTGCATTATATTTCACATTGGCATATTGATACGGTCTTAAAGATTTCAAAACAACTAAGTTACTCTTATACAGG
>NW_007812902.1:0-948 GCF_000696425.1 Galeopterus variegatus | reverse complement strand
TAGCTAAATCAATTAGATTTAAAAATATAAAGGGCTTCAATAAATAGTAGTAGATTTAATCGTTCATTAATCTTCCTCCTCTTCTCCCCCAATTCTCTTACTCACCAACCCCCCATCCCTATATTCCTCTTCATTCTCTTACCTATAGTGATTCCTCTTATTGCACTTTTCTTAAAGTGGTTCTGGATATTAGAGTGGGATTTGGGAGTAAGCCATTGACTACTGAGGCATTTTTTGAAGAAGCCGTGATCAGCACATGGATCATCTCAGCAAGGTCAGGAAGAAGAGGGAAGGTCAAGGTCAAAGGCAGGACCAAAGGAAGGAACACCAGGTAACCAGATCCAGGGCGTCCAGGAAGCTAAAAGCAGGAATTTAAGGACTAGCCTCTGGAAGCTGGGAGGGCTTCCTCATAGGTGATTCTTTTAACTAAGAAGAATGTGGACTGTGGAGAAACAGTTTCTGGATGGAGGTGATGAGATTCCAATAGGACAGACATAAGAGAGCATTTCTGGAAGTTTGGGGCAGGAGGTTCCCTGTCACATAAAGGAAACCTGCTCAGTGTAGGCCTTGAGTCTCTTTCCACTTCATACTCTATGAGGCTTCTGATTTGAGGCCAGGTTTCACAAAGCCCTAAATTCCCACTTGCTGGACCCCTGAATGGGTAGGGACCATTGGGGTTTCCACTTTAATCACAGCTCTTTCTTTGCCCTGCTTTCCCATTTGCCTCGACATATCCACTAGCTAATCCGATCCATTCAATCAGGGAGTATGGGAAGAGCCTTCTCTCGTGCCTGTATTCATCACTGTGTATGCGATGGGGGAGCAGAGAATAAAATGTAATGGCATCAGCCTTCCCAGAGCTATGCAAGTTTGGGAATTCATCAAGACCAACCTTCTGCTTCAGGTAGAAATCCTTTCTGGAGAGTCATATAGTCATGGGCAAAACAC
>NW_007812901.1:0-948 GCF_000696425.1 Galeopterus variegatus | reverse complement strand
TGGACATGTGAGGAAATTGTGTTAATTTTGCATGTGTTTTGGACTCCACAGCCTGTCCGCAGTCTGGCCAGCACACTCCGACATCCAGTCTGGCCAGGTGTTCATCTTCCAGCCCCACCGCTGCACACTTAGCCTCTTCCAGCGTCCCAATGTCACACGCATCACTGACAAAAACACCAAATGTACACACGTTTTGGAAACTCTGCTCATTTCTGCAGAATTAATTGCTAGAACAGAATTTGGCCTTGAAGAGGAGGCACAGTTTCAGGGATCATTTGAAATTTTTTAAGTAATTAGCACTCTAAAGCATAATCTTTATTGCTTTAAGTGAAATAAATTTTACAAATTATAATGTTTTCCTATATAAGCCTACTGTATGTGATTCAAACTAGTCATAATATTGCTGATTTTTCAATTTTTAAAAAAACAGTAATTTTTTTCCTTCAATTGGCAAATTCCTACCTTTACACTTTGGCTTACGCGTGGATTCTTAACCGCTTCTTTCAGTGGATAGGAGGAAGCAAAATTAAAAGTAGGGAGAGGAGGAAAGAGCAGGGACTAACCTAGCCCACCCTGTCTGAGCTGTGCACCGCCACAGCAGCCCCCTGACCCACGGTTGCGCTCACAGCAGCTCCCATCTGTCCTCAGCCCCGGGGGAAGAGTCCACACGGCAGAAACTGGAAGTTTCTCTCCATCCAGAACTGATAAGCCGGGGCAGCACCACCCAAGCCTCGGAGGACCTGCGTTGGGTGTGGTGTCTGTGCCAGAGTCTCTCTGCGTGACCGGGAGACTCACCCCGATGGGGAATTGGAAAGGAAGGAAGGTCAGTCACATGGCCAGTTCCCAGGAACGTGCACTTTACCCAAAGCGTGTGGAGGACAGTGTCAAAATGGCCAGGTGGGGCAGAGCCCTCCAGCTCTCAGAACACCACGGCCTCCAGAGGGGTGC
>NW_007812900.1:0-948 GCF_000696425.1 Galeopterus variegatus | reverse complement strand
CTTATTCTTTTATTATGTAACATGTTTTGAGTTTATATGATAGTATTTAAGTGTTGTTAACGTGGCTTCATAGTATTTAAGTTACAGCATATCAAAGAGAAGAGTAAACATCACCCCAAGGCTTTGCACCTTCTTCTGTTGAAAGTTTAGCCCATTTTGGTTAGTATAAGGGACAGTTGTATCATGTTACATGGAAGCATGACACTGCTAGTGTCTTTATCTGGAGATTAAGTACAGCTTAAGGAAATGTGTTTGGTTAACAAGTTGACAAGGGGTAAACTTGTGATGGTTCATTTCATGTGTCAACTTGGCTGGGCCGCAGTGTCCAGATATGTGGTCAAACATTATTCTGGATGTTTCTATGAGAATGTTCTTGAATTAACATTTAAATTGGTGAACACTGAGTGAAGAAGATTATCCTCCATAATGTGGATATGGCTCACTCAATAAGTTGAAAGCCTGAATAAAATAAAACACTGACTCCTTTAGAGAAAGAGGGAATTCGGCCAGCAACAGCCTTCAGACTTGAACTGCAACATCGGCTCTTCTGTTTGTCTTCAGCTTGCTGGCACCCCCTGCAAATTTTGAACTTGCAAGCCTCCTTAATTGTGTGAGCCAATTACTGCAAATGAATCTCTATCAATCTCTCTCTCTCTCTCTACACACGCGCGCACACACACACACACACACACTCACACATATCTTATTTGATCTGTTTCTTTTTAGAACACTGACTAAAATTAGGAAATTTCAAAAAACTTAAGAAAAATTCATACTATCTGTTAATTATGTTTTTCACAAAAAAGTGCCCTTATACAATGGGTGCAAGGCTTATTTTTGAGGTGATAAAAATATCTTGGTTTATTTTTAGGGTGATAAAAATGTCTAGATGCAGGTGATGGTTGCATAAGACTGAGAATGTACTAATTGCCACTGCATCTTATTGCA
>NW_007812899.1:0-948 GCF_000696425.1 Galeopterus variegatus | reverse complement strand
AAAGCAGTGGCAGGGTGATGCAGCAGGCATCGGTAGAACCCAAGCCTCCCTGCCAGACCTGCTTTCAGTCTTGTCTGTCCCCAGGCCCAGAGCAATGAGGAAGGCTTGAGGATGTTTGAGAATCTGGGCTGAGATTTCTGTGATACTGACCTCTGGAGGCTGGTTTCTTCACTCCATCCTGTGGCTTGCCTGTTGTATGTTCATTACCCTCCTGCTCCAGACCCTAGGAATCTCCAAGAGGAGTTCTTATCCCAGCCTGGTCCTCTTCCTTTGTCCTCTCCTCTCCCCATGTTTGAACAGGCCATGCTGAGCAGGGAAACAGGCAGCATCGCACAGAGACTACGGTTCTGACACCAAAATACTGGGTGACTCTGTGCAGGTTGCTGGCTCTCTCTAGCTGCTGAGGACTCTCAGTTGTGAGTGGTAGAAACTCACTGTCATGTGATCTGAACAAAGAAAGGGAATCTATTGACTGTAAAGTCCAGAGAGGATGACCTTCAGGCACAGCTGAATACAGGTCTCAAACAATGTCAAGGAATCTGTCTCCTCCCTCTGGTTTTACCTTTTCTGCATGATCTCTTCTTTCAAGTCAGCTCTTTCCTCATGGTCTCAATGAAAAGTCCCAGCATTTTTCCCAGAGTTACCATAAATGGCATATGATTCATATTAATAGTTTTGGCCTGGGTCATAGGACCGATTCACATCTAATCATGGTGACTCTGATTGCCATGTCTTGGCAGGCATGGGGCTCCCAGAGCTACTGTTTTGGGGGCACAAAACAAGACAATGGTTAGGGACTCAGGCCCTGGAGTCAGACACCCCTAGACTTGGGTCTCCAGCATGCCTCTTAATATCTGGGATACTGTGAACAAGTGACTTTATTGTTCGGAGGCTTAGTCTCTTTTATCTAGAAAATGAGATGGAAGGGAACCCAGGTGACCGTGGTGT
>NW_007812898.1:0-948 GCF_000696425.1 Galeopterus variegatus | reverse complement strand
GGTGGATTTTCATTAAAAATTGTACTGTAAAACTATTTACACATTTGCTAACAATTTTTCCTCTTTTCTCTTCTGGACCATGAAGGCTCCATCTAAATTATTGATATTTCTTTCAACCAAATGCTGATAAGAAGCTTTACTGGGAACATATACATGATATTTACTAGGTGTATATATAATATTACAGTGTGCATATACTATTATCTTATAATATTATATATTTCATGTGAAACTAAAACAAATACTTAGAAATCGCTAAGTAAATATATTTAGTAGGTAACATTTTTGAAACTTGGAATTCATGGGAGAAAAATCACAATATGAAAACTTGATGGTGAAGAAGAGAGAACCACTGGTCAATTCCCTATCAGAAGGCCTGAGTCTTTTTCTGACCAGAAGCTAGGGGTATCAGTAGCCTATTCATCTAAAAAGAAAAGTAAATAATTAAATATTTACTAAGTGTAGTTGGTCATATAAATATGAATCCACAGGAAAAATTATAATGATGTCCATAGTGACAAAGATTGGGGAATTCTTTTTTTATTCCCTTTAAGAAAGCAGAAGTCTTCTCTTCAGTCTTCTCTCTCATTTTTGTCTGACTTCATTAGAACATATATGAGTTTATGGGATTGCACAGTTTACTAAGAATCTTGTCATCTAAAAAAATATTTATTTCTCAGTTATTCTGACTGTATAATTTCTATTGGTCTATATTTAATTTAGTTGACCTTTCCTTCTACTAACTTTGATCTGTAGTTAAAAGCACCCAGTAAAACTTTAATTTTAAATTTTATAAATTTAAACTCTAGAATTCCATTTTTTTAATTTTTAAAAAAATTTTTGCTTAAATATCCCATTGGTTTGTTTATTCATTATTATACTTTTAAAAAAATAAATTCTTGAACATATTTATAATAGCAACATTAAAGTTTTTGTCTACTAGTTATA
>NW_007812897.1:0-948 GCF_000696425.1 Galeopterus variegatus | reverse complement strand
ACGCGGGGGCAGCGCCGAGGGTTGCAGTCCCGTTGCTGGTCCCCGGTCCGGTGCGGGGGCAACACTGAGGGTTGCGATCCGTGGCCGGACACGGCAATAAACATACCATAATAATGTAAGATGTTAATGATGAGGGGAAGCTGGGTGTAGGGTATACGCTCTGTACTATCTTCACAATTTTCCTGTAAATCTAAAACTGTTTCTAAAATAACAAGTTCATTTAAAATAAAGTCTGGGGAAAAAGTGGTTTTTACCACTCTTATTTTTTGAAGGGGAAACTAAATTCAATTCTAAAGTAAGAACAAGTTTACCAATTGTTTTAGTCCATTTGGTGTTGCTGTAACAGAAATACCTGAGACTGGGTAATTTATAAAGAAGAGAGGTTTATTTGGCTTATGATTCTGGGACAGCTGCATCTGGCAGGAGCCTCAGGCTGCGCAGACTCATGGTGGAAAGTGGCAGGCAGCTGGTGGGTACAAGCAGATCACATGGGAGAGGAAGCAAGAGAGAGAGAGAAGGTGCCAGGGTGTATTAAACAACCAGCTCTCGCAGGAACTCATAGAGCGAGAACTCACTCATTAATCCCCCCTCCCCCAGGAAGGACATTAATCCATTCATTAGGCATCTGCCCCCATGACTCAGTTTCCAACACTGCCACATTGGGGATCAAATTTCCACGAGTTTTGGAGGGGACAACACATCCAAACTCCATCACCAATTTATTTTGTGTTTCAGGGTTGCCCAAAGTATGTTAAAACTATTCAATTCTTTAACATAAAACATGATCGGAGTTTTATGCTAAAATACATATATGATATATATGTGCTCTCTCTCTTTATATATATAAAATGCAAAATTTTAATTGCTAACCTTTTTGAAATTGCTGCGAAGAGAAAGCTTGGTTGGTTTTTTGTTTGTTTGTTTGTTTGTTTGTTTGTTTGGTGGCTG
>NW_007812896.1:0-948 GCF_000696425.1 Galeopterus variegatus | reverse complement strand
TTTCTCCCTAGAAGTCTTTTCTTCAGGGGCTGCTTTTTATTTTACAGTTTAGTGTAAACTTTTTAAACTCTGGGTTTATCAGATACCATTTTATTCATAGTCTCCAGGGTTCATACTCTGTTAGGGAGAATCCTCCCATAAAGGGGTTCTTTTGATCTATTCTTCATTAGCACATTTCCCCTCTATGGCGCTAAAATAGATCCTCTCTACATATATGCTGTGCCCTTAGTGATGAGTGTTTTAGCAATCATCGTATGCTGGCGGTCGTTGTTACAGTTTAGTTCATCCTATTTGGGACTTCAGTGGTTGGATTAAGTGTGTCTTAATGCTGAAATTTAGCAGGAGGTTTTTGAACGTGGTTACACCCTGGTTTTGAACAGAGAAAATGCTCTACTTGATAGCCCAAGATCAGCAGAGGTGAATAATGATAGTGGACTTAGGAGACCGGTACTTTTTTCTTTAGCCAAGAAAGTCACTTTGCTCCTAATTAGAAGATTAGAATCTCTTTAATTGCATTCTGACCAAAGACTTTTGGGGGTCCACGAGGGCAAGTTGCCATATGTTGCATTGAATTAATATGTTTGAGACACACATTTTCCTACTGAAGTTGATATTCATGAAGCAGAAAAGATAAAGACTTGAGCATACTTTTTAATTTCCTTATTTTAATGTCAAGCTTATTCTCAGGATAAATTTTATATGCAACAACAGGCGCTTTACTATCTGTTTACAAAACCTCGCTGTATCATGTTGTCTATAAAGCAGGGTCCAAAATAAGGCAAACCAATCTTGGACCTCATTCCAAAGAGTTTGTTGACTGATGTATACTGTGTTGCTATCCATGGCATAGAGTCCCAAAGATATCCTCATGACAGGGCCTTAAATGAGAGGTTTGAACTCCAAGCAGGTCAAGCAGGGTGAGCAACTTTTTCACCCAAGAGTTTAAAA
>NW_007812895.1:0-948 GCF_000696425.1 Galeopterus variegatus | reverse complement strand
CTCGCTCAGCCAGTGAGCAGCCGGTCTGTATGTGGGATCCAAACCCTCGGTGGGAGCGTCGCCACGCTCCCAAGCGGCGCACTGTAGCAGTGCGCCACCGGGCCAGCCCGCAAACGTGAATTTTTATTTATCCATTTGCTCATTAGAATATTATTAGATGCTGACTACTTACCATATTCTTAGAGATAGGTATTGGGCAGTTTTAAACATAAATATTTCTTCTTAGAGCATGTAAGTGAATTAGAGATTTGGTATAAAGCCCTATTAGTAGTACCTAAAAATTTTCCAATTCTAAGGTATTTCTAATTTTTACATAACAGTTTGGTTGGATTTGTTTAAAAAAAAATGATTTCATTATGTAATTTTTGACTTTATTTCTCATGAAATTTTTGCTTTCAACAATAACTTATTGGGAACTATTGTACTTGGACCTCAGGCATTCTTTCTTAGCTGCAATTTTGTTTCTGTCTTATATCTCTCCTCCTCAGTTTTACTGAGTGAACATCTTCCTTGTCATTGTAACAAAAAGCGCATAGAGATTAAGCAAACCTATTGGAGAAGGGTGAGAATATTCACCAAATGTTCAAAAAAACAAAAATAGTTCACAAATCCTTCAGAAGTTTGTTTTTTCCCGGAAGACTCTTTTATTTTCACCTCGTCATTCTCTTTCCCCTCTATTTCTTAACAAAATACATCCCATTAGAGGTCATACTATACATCCCCCTGTGAACTTTCCAGTTTTGGAAAGAGGTCTGTAAATATTCAATTAATTTTCTAACATGTTATCCAGTACCTAATAGTTTTCTCATGAGTCATTATTTTAGGAAAAATTTATCTCCACTTTAACTCTGAAAATAAATTATCTGAAAAAAGGGGGGCTGGTAGTTAACTCACTTGTTTAGAGTGTGGTGCTAATATCATCAAGATCCAGGGTTTCAAGTCAGCCAC
>NW_007812894.1:0-948 GCF_000696425.1 Galeopterus variegatus | reverse complement strand
CTCCTCAAGCCCTAACCCTCCATCCCAGCCTTCCACTACCCATAAAATGCCCCCTGGCTGCCCCTTCCTTCCACCACACCAGTTCTCTCTACTGCCCTTATCCCAAACCTGCCTCCCCACTCTTCCCATCCAGCCTGTTCTCAGAACTCAGCCTGCATAAAGATGCTAATTTACATCAAGTTGCTAATATGCGCTGATGATGGATCCCCTGGGGATTTGGGTTTTTGTTTTTGTTTTTTTTTTCTGCCATAGGAAATTTGTGTCCAGCAGAGGAGAATGGGCTTAAATAAATAAATATACAATGGGTATAGTGGGATCATTTTAGCTGTTCCTGCATCCTCCCACCTCCACACTTTCTTATGAGACTTTTCACGTACATCCCCTTAGTCAGTGGCAGGTGTTATCTCCTGGGAGGAATTACTCAAAATACAGAGAAACAGAGGCTTGCTATGCTTCTGAGCTGCTAAATAAATAAATTTTGAAAAATTGTAGCAAAGACTTGAAAGTCATGACTTTTTATTTGCAAACCTATTGGGTGTTTTAGTTGTAAGCCTAAGCTCTAAAGAATACAGAGCATGAAATGTTAGCTTCTTCAAATAAAAAAGAGAATATATGAAGTGCCAAGGTCTGTGGCAATCCAGACTAGATTGGTTGGGGGAGAATAAAAGTCAGAGAGTAGGAAGATAGGTCTAAGCTTTCCTGTGGATCTCTCAGTCCAGTGCTGAGCTGGAGGAGGAAGGGAGGGAAAAGACAGAAGAACCAGACATATTTGGGGATTTAAGAAAAAAGGCACCAGTGCCTTACATCCAAGGTAAGTAAAAATAGCTCCTCGCACCAGCATGGTAGAACAGCAACTAAGTACAGCTTAGAGCATGATGTGTTTTGGCGAATGTGGGATTTAAGACAGAGCCCCACAAGATATGAAGAGCTCCTCAGGGAGGCTTAGAA
>NW_007812893.1:0-948 GCF_000696425.1 Galeopterus variegatus | reverse complement strand
GTGTGCATATGAAAATAAACACACACACTAACACATATGCAATTTATAAGGCAATTGTTAGGGGTTAATGCATACCTGGACAGATGGTAGATCTGAGGTCAAGAATCCCTGATCCCTGTGCCTGATGCTGAGATTACAAAGTAGACCAAGGTGTCTCATAGAGCCCTTGTCAGTAAACTTTATCTCCAAGGACAAGATAATAAAAATTTTAGGCTTGTGGGTCAACCTTATGACCTCTGTCACAACTCCTCAACTTCTGCCATCATAGCCCCCAAACTGACAGGACAATAAATAAATGATAGGTGTGGCTATATTCCAATAAAAATTTATTTAGAAAAATAAGCTACTAGCTTATGAGCTGTAGTTTGCTGACTTTTGTTCTAGAAGAAAGACAGCAAATAAAGATAAAAATAAGGCCTTCAGTGTTAAAGAGAAATCCAAAATAATGAAGCATGAGAGACTGATTACTAAGGGAAGATGCTGACATTGTAGCTCTGTTAAAAAAGCAAAATAAAATAGAATAAACTTCATGAAATTGGTTCTATCTTCTTATAACCAAGATCCAGATAAAGAATAACAAATGCTGGCGAGGATGTGGAGAAAGGGGAACCCTGTTGCACAGTTAGTGGGACTGTAGTGTAGTAAAGCCTTTATGGAAAACAGTATGAGTTATCCTCAGACAACTGTAGATAGAACTGCCATACGATCCAGCAATCCCACTACTGGGGATATATCCAGAGGATTGGAAATCATCATGTCGAAGGGATACCTGCACGCCCATGTTTATTGCACCTCTATTTACAATAGTCAGATGATGGAAGCAAACTAAATGTCCATCAATGGATGACTGGATAAAGAAAGTGTGGTATATATACACAATAGAATATTACTCAGCCATAAAAAAGAATGAAATTCTGCCATTCACAGCAACATGGATGAGCCTGGAGA
>NW_007812892.1:0-948 GCF_000696425.1 Galeopterus variegatus | reverse complement strand
ATGGCCTGGGTCTAAGCAGGTATATGACTGCTGCATTCATAGGTATCCTGACAGGGATCCAGAGTCTGCATTTTCTTTGTCTCCCTCTCTCTCTCTCTCTCTCTCTCTCTCTCTCTCTTTTTTTTTACATTCTTTGTTTATTTTATTTTATTTTAACAATTTATTTCACGGCTGGCCAGTACAGGGATCCGAATCTGTGCCCTTGGTGTTATAAGGCTGTGCTCTAACCAACTGAGCTAACTGGCCAGCCCCTTCCTCTTTATTGTTATTGGGTCACTCCTCCCTTGACCACTAGAATGTTTCTTTCTACCCCACTCCCTGGTCAACACAGTCTTGGGGTCCCAGGACTTGCCCATTAGTTTTGAGCAACCTTCGGATGCTGTGTAGTGCATCCGCAATGGTTCTCAACTTAGGGTGCATACAAACCCCATGGAGAGCTTGTGAAACAGATTGCTGGGCCTGACCGACACAGGTTTTGATCCAATATAGATCTGCTTGGAGTGGAGCGTCTGCATTTCTAATCATTCCCTAGGATACTGAGGCTGCTTGTCTATGCATTATACTTTTAGAACCACTGCTGTAATGAAAGTCAGATTAGACTAAAAGTTGTGAGACTCAAGTCCTGGCCTTTGTGCAATTCACCAAGCCTCTGTGGGGCTTATTTTACCAACCTGTAAAATGGGAGATTTGATCTAGATGATTTATAAATTTTCTTTAAGATGCCTCCAAGGCTATGAATAGATCATGAAGTTCTATTTGGGAAGACTGTTCTATTATTATGCCTCTTCTTTTTTCTTTAAGACAGCTATAAGTTAAAAAGGCAATATATAATTCTGCAGAAATGATGGATATGGTCAGAGAGCAGCAACAGAATGAGGTAAATATTCATTGCTATGAATTCTAAGGCCCTTATGAAATACTCTGTAATTAAGTAATGGTTTTCATCTG
>NW_007812891.1:0-948 GCF_000696425.1 Galeopterus variegatus | reverse complement strand
TTTCTCACTATTTTTAACCATTTACCTTACACTTCATATCCTGACCTTTCCAAATTATAGGAGACTATTGGGGTTTCATATTCTACCACATCTCCACTTTCTTAAATTGTATGCAAAAGAGACGAGCTGATAGACAACATCAGCCCTTCAACAATAAAAACCATACAAACCTAGTAATTTCTCCTGTATATCCCAGTTGCTTAACTCAACAGGACTATACCTGGTTGAGCCCTTTCTACCTAATATGATAAGTTATCCAGCTGTCTTACTACATTTTCACATATAATTCTTGAGGGCAGGATTTCGGCTAATTTATCTTTACAACCCCTCTCCCCAAATGTATGCAACACTGCCTTCAACATAAATATTTTTAATGAATTTATAAGTAAATTTATGAAATACACAATCTAGAATTTTAAAGACACCTGATCTGAGCTAGAAAAAAATCAAATATAAGGCCTCAAGTCCATGTTAAGACGTGCATATCTAAATACATAGTCAGGAAAACTCAATTCCAATTTTCTATGCTTACCTTTTTTCTACCCACCAGATTTGAGTTTCTAATTATTAATTTTACATCTAAAATAACACTTATTGTCTTTTTTTGTCCATCTGTCATGCCCATGTCTGGTTGTTTTAGAGTCCCTAGTAAATTCCCCACAAGGGTATGAGGGAAAAAAGATAAAAATAACCATATATTTAATGATATTTTTCTCTCCTTGATAAAACTACCAAAATAATAAATTCCGACTGTTAACTCTCGTTTTCAAGTAAGTCAGACCAAGAACTCTAAGCAAGTTTATCAGAAAGTTCAATTTTCCATTTCTGAGAACTCTCACTTCTTAAACTAAAGCCAATTATAAATTCTGAAAAGCCACAAAATTCTAAAAATGTTACAAAATTCCCTGATGCATGATAAATCGTAACTTTCAAATGCATTGTTGAGAT
>NW_007812890.1:0-948 GCF_000696425.1 Galeopterus variegatus | reverse complement strand
GGGTTTTGCACCCATATATTCAACCAACTGTGGATCAAAAATATTCCAAGAAAAAATTGTGTCCGTATAGAACATATACAGATTTTTTCTTGTCATTATTTCCTAAACAATATAGCATAACAACTATTTACATAATATTTACATTTATTAGGTATTACTTAAATCATCTAGAGATAATTTAAAGTATACAGGAGGATGCAGGTTATATGCAAATACTACATCATTTTAGATCAGGGACTGGAGCATTTGTGCATGTTGGTATCCAAATTCTAACAAAATAGGAAATGAAATTCTGATTAAATTAATGTTTAAGTAACAATTTTTTATTTATTTACTTGTGTCTGGCCAGTACATGGATCCAAACCTGTGACTGTGACCATAGTGTTATAAGGCTAAGCTCTATCTAACTGAGCTAACCAGCCAGCCTAAATAACAAATTTTTAAATTTAAACTTCTGACTAATCTTAGAAGCATCTTGAGTGACTGAATTAAATATCTCTCTTTTGTAAACAGAATGTGAAACAAATGTAGTAAAGCTACAGGACTAGAGGATGGATCTATTTACAATCATTTTAACTTTTGAGATATGTTATAAAAAAAATCTGCCACTTTTTATTAGCATTTATTCTGCTTTGCTCTCAGAGCCCCAGTAAATAAAGAGATACCTAATTTCTGAGCCGGTATTGGCTTATAATTGAGTCCAAAAAAATCACATCGATTCTGAAATGGGAGGCAGTATATCACAGTGGTTAATTCATCCAGACTTGGGTTCAAATACTGCCACTTTTCAGCTGTGTGATTTTGCCAAATTAACCACTCTCGGTCTTAGTTTCTTCATATGGAAAACGGGGATAGTAATATCTTACTTGCTGAGTCATTGAAATGCCAAAAAAAATTTATACATATATATTTAAAAACAATTAACTATATATATATATATATATATAT
>NW_007812889.1:0-948 GCF_000696425.1 Galeopterus variegatus | reverse complement strand
ACATATTGATTTCATTTCCTTTGGGTATATACTCAGTAGTGTGGTTGCTGGCTCATATGGTAGTTCTATTTTTAATTTTTTGAGGAAACTCCACACTGTTTTCCATAGTGGGTGTATGTAATTTACTATCCCACCAACAGTGTGTGAGTGTTCCCTTTTCTCCACATCCTCCCAACACTTGTATTCTTTTGTCTTATTGATAATAGCCATTCTAATTGGAATGAGGTGGTATCTCAATGTGGTTTTGATTTGCATTTCTCTGATGACTGGTGATTTTGAGCATTTTTCATGTGTCTGTTGGCCATTCCAATGTCTTCTTTTGAGAAATGTTTCTTAGGGTCTTTTGCCCATTTCTTAATCAGGTTATTTGGGGGGGCTGCTGTTCAGTTTTTTAAGTTGCTTGTGTATTCTGGATATTGACCCTTTGTCAAATGTATAATTTGCCAATATTTTTTTTCCCATTCTTTAGGTTATCCCTTCACTCTGTTAATTGTTTCCTTTTCAGTTCAAAAATTTTTAAATTTGATATAATCTTATTTGTCTATTTTTGCTCTTCTTGTCTGTGTTTTTGAGGTTTTACTTAAAAAAATCTTTGCCCAGCCCAATGTTGTAAAGAATTTATCATGTTTTTTTCTAGTAGTTTTATAGTTTCATGTACAATTTGAGTCGAATTAGTTGATTGTTTTATATGGTGAAAAGTAGGTGTCTAGTTTCATTCTTATGTATGTGGATATCAAATTTTCCCAGCGCCATTTATTGAAGAGATTGTCTTTCTCCCATTATGTGTTCTTGGCACCTTTGTTGAAAATCAGTTGGCTATATGTGTGTGAGTTTATTTCTGTGCTGTCTATTCTGTTCCATTAGTCTATGTGTCTGTTTTTATACCAGTACCATGCAGTTTTGGTTACTATAGCTTTGTAGTATATTTTGAAGTTGGATAATATGATG
>NW_007812888.1:0-948 GCF_000696425.1 Galeopterus variegatus | reverse complement strand
CGTAACTTGAACATTTCCAATTATTGAGGTAAGGCACATTTTAATATATTACTGCTTTTTTTATTTACAAAATGCTTTTATATGCCATTTTACCAAACTTCCTTTAAATTATTTGTCTTTCTTCTTATTTATTTGAAAATTTCTTGTATTTAATGAATATTATGCCTTTATCAGGAATATACCATGAAAATGTATGTGCATTTTGGCTTTAGCTGTTACTTACTAAGCCCTTTGATAAGAAGTTTGAATTTTAACTTAGTTAAATATACTACTTTTCTAATTATTTTAAAAATTTTAAAGATTATTTATCTACTCTTGAGTTCAAAAAACCACTCTTCTATATTTTATTCAAGGATTCTTTGTATTTTTCTCTCTGGGTCATTTGCAATTCATTTTCTATGGATGGCATGAGTTTAGGGTCTTTGACAGATTGTTTTATTTGTTCATCATTACTTGTTCTCTCTTCATCTTAGTCATGCTTCCCTGTAGACACAGAGAGGATAATTCCAATGTGACTAGAATTGAATAATGCAAAATGAGTGGAAGTGTTGTAAATTACATCACAGAAGAAGCTTTAAATGCCTCTGTGTGGTATGATTTTTTTCTCCTTCAGCTTATGCTTTCTATCTGGGGATCAGTACACCACCAGCAGAGACTGTTTCTTCCCCAGGGGCCCTGGAATGAGAACATAAGGGAATTGAGATCATGATAATTTAGAAGGGTGATTTAAAAAATAGAAGTAAAAAGAAATATTATTTTACATATATAGTAAATGAAATTAAGAACTTAAATGAAAGTCTCAATAGTACAGTAAACAGAGTTGAAGACAGAAATAATATATTGAAAGGTTTATCACAGGAGAAAAATAGAATAAAATGGAGTAATACAAAAAAAATGGAAAACCATATAAAGTAAGAGACATAAATGATACAATGCTTGGACTAACAT
>NW_007812887.1:0-948 GCF_000696425.1 Galeopterus variegatus | reverse complement strand
TCAACCCCTTCCTCCATGGCAGACTTTCTGGCCCTTTATCCACTTGGGCTGGCTGCTTGCTGCCCCACTTGGAGCCGGGAAGTGTCCACCCCTGCTCCGCACCAGGCCTCTTCCATCTTCACGGTGACCTTTGCCACCCCAGCATCTGGCTGTGCCCCGTCCTGCGCCTCCTCCTGGTCTCCCTCCCCCAGGGCACCAGACCACGTGTGTGTCCTGGGTGATCCCAGCCACGTGTGACAGCTCCAGGCTCTGACCTCCCGTGCCCTCCCCTTCTCCCCAGCAGTCCCCTCTCCAGTAGCCCTGAAACCTGTCCCCACTCTGCTGCCACCTGCTCCCGGCCACACCTTCCCCTTTTTCTAGCACCCTCACTCCAGCCCTCCCGCAGAGGGCGCCAGTCTCTGACCTCCTGAGGACCGCTTATCTCTCGCACCCTGAAATTTCCCCCTGTCCCCTCTCATCCTCACACGCTTCCTTGTGCAGCTTAGATGTCATGCTGGGTGGAATAGTGACCCCCAACCTTGTTGTCCGCCTGGAACCTCAGAATGTGACCTTATTTGGAAATAGCATCTTCGTAATTAGTTTGGGTAAGATGAAGTCATGCTGGTTACAGTGGACCCCAAATCTAATGACTGGTGTCCTTATAAGAAGAGGAGATTTGGATACAGAGATAAAGACACACAGGCACACGCAGGGATGGAGGCCATGTGGAGACGGAGGCAGGGACTGGAGCGGCCCATCCACAGGTCAAGGACTGCCTGTGGCCACCAGAAGCTGGGAGAGGCTGGAAGGACCCTCCCCAGGGCCTCGGAGGGAGGGAGCGTGGCCCTTGACACTTTCACTTCAGACTCTGCCTCTGGAACTGTGGGAACACATTTCTGTTGTTTATGCCACCAGCTCACGGCACTTTGTGATGGCTGCTGCAGGAAACACCTGCAGATGCCGGGATTC
>NW_007812886.1:0-948 GCF_000696425.1 Galeopterus variegatus | reverse complement strand
GAACCGGTCTGTATGTGGGATCCGAACCCTTGGCGGGAGCGCCGCCACACTCCCAAGTGGCACACTGTAGCAGTGTGCCACCGGGCTGGCCCAAAGTGATAGCTTTCATGGCCAGCGCCACAGTCGCTTGGCCCAGCAGCTCCTCATCCTGGCAGGTACCTGGTCATGGACACCAGGTGCTCCACTCCACCCTTAAATGCAGGCCCTACCTAAACCCTACTGGAAGCAGATGGACTCCCTGCTTTGTCATACATGTGCCTTGTTTCCATGTCTCCTGGAAATGATTCACCAAGGAAATGATTCATGCAGACCCACCAATCGGTTACTATTGGGGCTACTATTGGGCCTGTCTGTAATTGAACGTCTGAAGCCACCTGCCCAATTGGAATGCCTGCCAGTATTGCTTCAACAAACACCCAATGAGGTGCCTGCCACCATGGCGCTGCCCACCCAGCCCTGCCCAGGAAGCAGACGTGCAGTTGCCATGACAGAGTCCACCATCAAGGAAACACAATTTCCAAGAAGGGCTCCAAGAGGCCATCACCAAGAGTCAGGAGAAAGGCAGGAGGCATGGGAGCCACCTAGAGTGCTGCCCTACCTACCTGTACAAGGTACTGAAGCAGGCGCACATGACATAAGCATCTACTCTAAGGCCTTGGGCATCATGACCTCCTTAGTCAAGGACATCTCGAAGCCCATCACCAATGAGGCCTCCCGCCTGGGGCATGACAACAAGCACTAGACCATCATGTCCAGACAAGTGTAGACAGCTGTGCAACAACGGCCACCCAAGGAGCTAGCCAATCGTCCATGTCCAAGGGCACCAAGGACGCCAGTTCCAAGTGAGGCAGCCCCTACCGCCGGAACTCAGATATTCTTTTCAGAGCCACCTGATCTTTCAACAGAGGAATTGTAGCCAGCAGCTTAGTCCATGTGGCCACCACAGTG
>NW_007812885.1:0-948 GCF_000696425.1 Galeopterus variegatus | reverse complement strand
GGTGGGCCCATCTCCCGCATCTCCCACATTCCAAACACTTCCCATGGGATGGGCCATATGCTAGTCCCTTGCAATGACTCACCAGCCTCTGAGTGGCACCTTTATTCAGTTGTCTGTGGCCCCTTACTCCTATGAGGGTCCACAGGAACCCTGTTAGTGGTCTTGCTGTCCGGGGGGCCACCAAGGCCCTCCTTTCCCCTGCTGTGTCCAAGCAACTTCACACGAAGGGCACAGCTGCGACTTTGGTCAGTTCCTGCTCCATGCACTCACCAGCTCCTGCCTGGAAGCAGCTGGGGCTTGAAATGGTCAGAGTGCTCCTTTCTTTCTCTCATTGTAGCTTCTCCCATCTTCATGAACTCTGTAGGTCTCCCCTCCTCTTTCCCTGACCTTTAGTGGCCTCAGCTTGGCTGTCATTGCTTTTTAATAGCTGTAAATTAAAAAGCAATATAATTTTTTTTTTTATATTGTGGGAGAGGGTGATGCTGGTTACTGTCTATTCCGCCATCTTGATCGGAAGTCCGCAACTAGGTCTTTTAGGACTACCACTCCCACTGGGTGAGCTCTCTGTTAGGGACCCAGCTCTGTGTGGGCTCATTCTATTGTTTCCTAGTTATTAAGGAAAACAACTGATTCTTCTATTGCTATTCTCTGGATCCTTCCACATCCTTTTTTGTATCTTTAGTCCTGCCAACCACTCAATGAATAGATACTTCATTTAAAAAGTTTCTTCATGTAAACCATCTAAGTGCATCCTATTTCCTGCTAGAATCATGAAAGATACAGAAAGTATTTAACTAAAAACTAATATATGTAATGGAGAAGACAGAATATTAGTAGACAAGAGTGAACATCAAATGTCAATAAGATGAACAAGTCAGTAGGGCGCAGGCCACAGGCACTATGAATGCAAATATGTGGTGTTCAATCCCAATATCTAGTCCATTGTAT
>NW_007812884.1:0-948 GCF_000696425.1 Galeopterus variegatus | reverse complement strand
TACGATCTACCACAAAGATAAAATAAATAAATGGATTTGTAGTGCTTTGTTTTGTATTTGTGGAAATCAGAGACTCCAAGTTGCATATCTGTTGTGGTATCAGGGCAGAGATGGACAGACCAAATTGTCTGTCCGAATCAATCATAGAATAAAACATAATTCAATGGAGGAAAAATGTAGGAGCCAGAGGTGACTCCAGGACTTGCAGAAACCTTGGAGATGGCATGAAACATTTCAGAGGACAGTTTTCAATGGTTGGAGCCAATCCTCTAGTCCCAAGGAGCACAGAGTTCCAGCAGACAGCCGGATATATAGAATTCAGGAAAGTTTGATATTGATTTAAGGATGATGGGACTATTAAGCAAGGTGGTGTTTGACTCCATTTGTGTTTTGGACACACTCTCCAAATGATTTGGAGGATGGCAGAAATGAAGGCAGTGGAGCCACTTAGAGAAGCATCTATGTTGGGTCACTTGCAAAAGCACTGTTCACTTATGTTCTGAGAGAGATCCCGTGACTGGGATCTCAGTTCACCTGGTTGTAAGCTGGGGACTCAGACCAGGTGCTTAGACTTTGGTCAAAAACATTACCCCTTGTCTTGGAGAAGTGTGCTGTATAGTTGAGTGATTGTGTGTGTATGCCTGTGTGCATTGGAGAGATATAATTATAAACAGAACAAGAAATAACAACATGACTCTACTGGTTATTACTCTAAGACAATTTGTAAACATAAAATTGTGTATGTGGCTACACACTCAATAAGAAAACTGATGAAAATTTAATTGAATCCCATCAGAAATTTACAAGCTCCACATTCTAAAATTCCATCCTGGCAGAAAAGTAGTCCTAAATTCAGACCCTAAGTCTTAATAAGCAGTTAATGAAAGAGCTTGAAATAAAGGCAATCAGTTGACTCGGGTGCTTTGAAAAGACTGAGCTAGCCATTAC
>NW_007812883.1:0-948 GCF_000696425.1 Galeopterus variegatus | reverse complement strand
TAAAAATTTCTTCATCTGTATTCCATTTGGCCCCAAATAAATGAACTGGCTTATTTTTATACATTTGTGAATCCAACCATAAATGTAATGAAGGAGCGAAGGCCCACAGAAATCTATAGCCCTGGCTTGGTCTTTTCAAAGTGATTTGATGTCCTGAGCTAGTCTGTGTGAGAGCGATTCAGTCCAGTGTGGCTGATCTGCATGTAAATAATCCACCACTCCAGTTTGCAGAGAGGATATATTCTGCAGCTCCTTTGGTGGCCCCAATGGCGTGGTATGTCCACTACACAACATGCTTGACTTTTTAAAACTGTAGTTTCCAGTTTTTAAAAATGAAAACATCAAAAACATTTTCTTAGTAGCACACCAGATTGTAAAATATGCTGAAGGTAAGGTGGAAGAAAAACACCTTTTGAGCTTGCTTTATACGCAGAATCAGTTTTATATGTGATTTCTGTTAGCATATGTAAGTTCTGATACTAGGGAGATGCAAAATCCAGTTGGCAGGCTATCACTTTTCTTTTTAATGTTAAATATCTCATGCAGAAGCAAAACCTAAATATTTAAAAATAATTTATACCTGAGATTATCTTTTAAAATGTTAAGAAAAAAAGAGAAGTTTCATTAAAATGGGTACAATTTAGAAATAAAACATTGACACAATTAAATGCAAATGCTATCACCTGGTGCTTATAAATGATTATTTGGTAAGATGTCATTTACATAAACATGAGTATATTATCCACAAGTTTTGATTTAAAGGATCAGGGGATACCACTTTCCAGAGGTCTGTTTGACTTGTCCTTCTTTCCTTAATTAGTAATTTATAATCTATATTCACATCCACAATTAAAATTTTCGATAAAAGAAGAAAACAGACTGTAAAGTTCTTTTTTTTTTTTTTTTATTCCTTTTTGTCTTTTTTTACTGACTGGTAACGGGATCGCA
>NW_007812882.1:0-948 GCF_000696425.1 Galeopterus variegatus | reverse complement strand
TGCAACCCGGACCCAGCTGCCCGGCACGAGGGGTGCGACACCCACCCGCGTGTGAATGTGTCCGTGTGAGTTTGAACGCATGTGCTGGGGTGGGGCTGCAGCTCTGCAAATCTGTCTGGGCTGCCCAAGGCTCCCCGGGATGGGCACACCCTGTGCTACTCTGAACGTGGCCGTGGCCAGACTGCCCCTCCTCCCTTCAGGGTCTCCTCCAGGCGGCCAACGCTGGGAACTCGCTCCGTCGGTCATTCAGCCAACTGGCGTCAGAGCCTCCCCTCCCGTGTGCTGCCGTCCCTGCTCCCGCTTGTGCCCGGTGTGGGGGGACAGGTGGAGGAGGCACAGACAGGGCTCGTGCAGGGTGACGCAGGCCAAGGGAGGGACACTTGAGATGGGTTTTGAAAGATAAACAGGAGTTCACTGAATTCAGAAGCAGGGCGGGGGCTGGGGGAGCACATTTGAGGAGAAGGAAGCTGGGAACTTGGGGACAGAGGCAGGTGGTGCTCAGGGTCTGTGGGCAGTGCCCAGAGGGTCCTGGAAGTGGGGTGGGTACACACAGGGACCAAAAGGATCAAGGCTGCTCATGGATGCAGCAGGGACCTGCCTGGTCCTGAGCCCGTTCCCAGGGGCCTGGCAGGCAGGGTTTCACTGGTGGCAAAAGAGCTGGTTGGGGAAGGTCCCTCCCACCTGCAAAAGGCCATAGTTATGTGTGTGTGCACGTACCTCAGGTGTGTGAGTGTGTATGCGTGTGAGTGTTACGTGTGTCTGTGTCTCTGTGAATGTGCACAGGACGGTGGCAGTGTGTCTGTGGGTCTGACTTGTATGTGTACAGGGGTTGTTTGTGTCTCCCTCAATGTGTGGACACATGTCATTGGCTGTATGTGTTTATGTGCCTGGGTTTGGGTTACATATATGCCTGTGTGGTCCTGCGTGTGTGTCTGGGTGTGAGTGTGT
>NW_007812881.1:0-948 GCF_000696425.1 Galeopterus variegatus | reverse complement strand
TTATGGCCAATCAACCAGAGGGTGGGATCTATCAGAATATGACAGCTCCAGATGAATGACATGGCCAAATGAAGGAGAGCAATCCCCTAAGAAGGAGATTGGGAACCAACAACAAAACAATGGAAACGGAAAGACCAGTTTCAAAATAATAATGAATATATTCAAGCACTTAAAAATAAAGGTAAGAGCTGTACCCCATAAGTGTGTACAATTACACCAATTAAAATTTTAAAAATTAATTAGTTAATTAAATAAAAATAAATGTAAGAAATATTCAGAAATATCTGAAGATACTGACAAAACTCTACTGAAGGAAATAAAAGAAGACTAGCCAAGAAGTTTTCTATGAAAGCTTTCTTTAAAAGATTCCTCTATTAGATGTTAAAGTATATTTTAAACTACAAAAATAAAGGATGGTGCCAAGGTAGAAATAGACCGATTAATAGAACAGTATAGAAAGTTCAGAGAAAAGTACATGTGAATATTTATGCACGAAAGAGATGGTGTTGCAAATTGCAGGCTGTAATGGTTTGAGAACAACTAGCTAAATATTAGAGAAAAACAAGCCTAACTACATCAAAAGCAGACAACACTAATACATTCGGTTGCATAAAATAAAAATATTTTGTGGGCCAATTTAACATATTCAAGTGGTTTGTGCTTTAAACATTAATACTCTTTTAAAGGCTAGATATCAAAGAAGTTAAGAACCACATTATTTTGCTAAAAGCTTAGCTCTTAAATTTACAAACCATGTATCATTGGGAAAATTTCTAAAGCTGCCTACATTTCTCTATCAGAAAATAAAGGAAATGATTATTGTTCCTACTTTATAGAGGAGTTGTAAGGCATAACAAAGCTAATATGTGTAAAAGCTTGGAATGGTAAGTGGCATAGAATTACTGCCAAACAAACATTACCCATGATTAAATGTTAGCCATTAATATA
>NW_007812880.1:0-948 GCF_000696425.1 Galeopterus variegatus | reverse complement strand
AAAAAAAAAAAAAGCATCTTGGTCCTTTGCAGATCCTTCAAAGGACTTAGCTTCTTGATTAGGTTTCTTTTTTTAAACTAAATCCAAGTAAGATATATGGCGTGCCCTCAGGATACATGCCATTGTGCCTATAATGGAACCTCTGTCCTCAGGATTACAGATTAAGATCAGATAAGGCAGCAAGATGAGACCATTAACTTGGAAGTAAAATGAGGTGTTATATGGGGAGAAAAAAAACAACCATATTATATCTCCTATTCTGTTCTCTTGCCAGGAAGCAGAATATCAGTCCATGTGGAGTCATCAAAAAGGAACCTCAAAGACCAAAGCACTTTTTTTTTTTAAAAGATGACCGGTAAGGGGATCTTAACCTTTGGATTGGTATTGTCAGCACCACGCTCTCCCAAGTGAGCTAACCAGCCATCCCTATATAGGAATCCGAACCCGTGGCCTTGTTGTTATCAGCACCACACTCTCCCAAGTGAGCCACAGGCCGGCCCCTCAAAGCATTTTCCGATATGGCACTTACACTAAATAAACTGGAGAATGATATCATCATTAACAATGGTTACCTCTGATGAGTGGGAGATGTAGATATATACTGTATCTCTGGTTATCTGTTACATACGTATATGAGGCGTCTTCAAAAGTTCATGAAAAGATTCGTATTATCTTTTAATTCTATTTTTCCATGAACTCTTTGAAGTACCCATGTACAGTTCGGGAGAGTGATTTGGACTGATGGGAGCTTTCACTTTTTATACTTAGGAATTATTTGAATATTCTACAACAAGCACCTTTAAAAAGTAAAACAGATTAAAGTTGCCTTTTGATATTTTCACTTCTATAATGTCAAAATAACTATAAGGTCTATGCAGAATCAAGGAAAAAAAAACAGAAAATGTTCTGCATAATGCTTGTAACCATGTAAAGTACATGCCCACGGGC
>NW_007812879.1:0-948 GCF_000696425.1 Galeopterus variegatus | reverse complement strand
ATTACTTGACCAGAGGTTTTATTTAGTTTTTAAAAAGCAAAAGGTATCCATCCAGCTGATACCAATATTTTTTTTCTGTGAAATAGGGCAGATTTAGTAGAGCTGAGATTATATTTTTGCTGTATGTCTATATAGACAAATTTATCAACTAAAAACCTATGTATGTAGTGGATTGAATTATGTCCCCGCAAAACTCACAGAAGCTTCAATTATGTCAAAACTTACTGCTTGAACACTTAAAACGTGGCTGTCACTGGGGACTGGTGGGGATAGGGATTTGTTCCTGCCTGTACCTGAAAGGCACAGCAGTGGGGACACAGGTTCTCTTCAGCAAGAGTCTGTGGGGGTAATGGATTGAATTATGTTCCCCGAAAACTCCCTGAAGCTTGAATTGTGTCCCCCCAAGTGTTATGTATTAGAAACTTGGCCCCCACTGTGACTGTGAAGAGGGTAGGAAATCCTATTATGGTAATTGAAAGGTGGAGCCTTGAAGAGGTGATTAGATTGTAGGACCATGTAGTAGTGAATGGATTAAAAATTGTGGTTAGGGGTGTGATTCTGAGGGCTTTTAAAGAAGAGGACAGTCTTGTCTTTCTCTCTCTGCTCTCTCTGCTTCCCCCATCTTGCAATGTGAGACCCCTGGGTTGCTGTCACCAAAACTGGATGGACTTTGGACTTCCCAGCCTCAGGAACTATAAGCAATAATTTCATTTTCTTTATAAATCACCCACTTGTAGATATTTTGTTATAAGCAACAAAAATGGACTAATACAGTGTAATAAGTCAACAGTGTCTGGACATAAAAAGCACGTGGAAACTTCATTTATTTGATCTCAAAGTTCACTCATGTGTTTTAAATTC
Organism: Galeopterus variegatus; assembly: GCF_000696425.1. Lineage (NCBI taxonomy): Eukaryota > Metazoa > Chordata > Mammalia > Dermoptera > Cynocephalidae > Galeopterus > Galeopterus variegatus. The sequence continues at coordinate 87 of NW_007812879.1, read as the reverse complement.
ATACTAATCTGCTGCTGTATTAATCACTTGGGCTTTTGAACACTTTTGTAGGAAATAATTTTACAGAAGATTTGCATTTCACCCTTT
>NW_007812878.1:0-948 GCF_000696425.1 Galeopterus variegatus | reverse complement strand
TGTCTTTCAAATTGAATAGTCTATTGATCAAGTTTGCTAATTCTTTAATCTGCCAGCTCAAGTTGTCTGCACAGCCTCTCTGGTAAATCTTTTATCTCAGTTATTGTACTTTTCCACTCCAGAATTTCGATTTGGACCTTCCTTTCTTCTTTTCTTTCTATTTCAGTCTCTTTATTGATATTCTTTATTTGATGAATTGCAGTTGTTATACATTTTTTTACTTCTTTAAAACTGGTTTCCTTCAGTTATTTGAACATAGTTTTAATAACTGCTTTGAGGTCTTTTCTGCTAAGTCCATCAACTGGAATCCTTCAGAGACAGCTTTTATTGACAGGGTCTCCCACCTCCACTACTGTATATGAGTCACACTTTTCCATATCTTTGCATGTTTCATATTATTTTTATTGTTGTTGAAAATTGTACATTTTATTTTATTATTTATTTATTTATCTATCTATTAATTAATTATTTTTAAAAAGATGACCGGTAATGGATCTCAGCCCTTAGCTTGGTGTTATCAGCACCACACTCAGCCAGTGAGCGAACTGGCCATCCCTATAAAGGACCCGAACCTGTGGCCTTGGTGTTATCAGCACCACACTCTCCTGAGTGAGCCACGGGCCGGCCCTCCAAAATTGTACATTTTAGATAATAATATCATAGCAACTCTCAGTCCTAGTTATCTCTCTCCTGAGTGGTGGTGATTGTTATTTTATTGCTATTTTTTTGCTGGTCTATTTGTTTATTTACTTTCCTGAATAAATTCTGTGAATTTGCAGCATATAGTCACTGATGTCTCCAGTCACTGATGACTCAGCTTTAAAAAAAAATTCCTTCTTTTTATTTTTTGAGCTTCATTTCCTAGAGGATTCCCCTGGGAAAGCATAACTTATTGTTCAGCCAGTGATTGGTCAGAGACTGTTCTTAAACACTGTGAGCCAGGAAGGC
>NW_007812877.1:0-948 GCF_000696425.1 Galeopterus variegatus | reverse complement strand
ATTAATCATTCTCATGCATCTGGCATTCTTTTAAATACTTTGCTTTTATTAATGCATTTAATCCTCACAATAACCCAATGGAGGTAGGCAATATTATTATCCCTCATTTATAAATAAGGAAACTATGACACAGAGATACTTAGTAAGTTGCCCTAGATTACTTACAAGGAAGAAAGAGAGGCAGAATTTATTTAAGCTCTAAACCTTTACATCTTTTTCAAAGCACATACTGGAAAATAGTTTGTCATTTCTTATTAAATTAATCAATGCATTCTTGGGCATCTACCCAGAGACATGAAAACTTCAGTTCTCATGACAAATGTTCATAGCAGCTTTTTGGTACCCTGCGTGCCCTCCCACCATAGACAACAAACAATGATGGAACAATCAGACTTCCATATGCAAAAACATCAACGTTCAGCCTCACAGCACATGTTAAAAGTTAGCTCAACGTGATCACAGATCTAAATATAAAACTTAAAACTAAAAATTTTAGAAGAAAGCATCACAGAAAATCTTCATGACTTCGGGTTGGCAAAGATTTGTTAGGTATGATGCTAAAACTATGATCCAAAAGTTGATAAGTTGAACTTCATTAAAACAAGCAAATAAATATATCAAATCAAAACAAAAACAGTGTCTTGTCTTTGAAAGACATTATTTAAAGGATAAAAAGACAAACCACAGACTGGGAGAAAATATTCCTGAATTATATTTCTGATAAAGGAATTGTATCCAGAAAATATAAAGAACTCTCAAAGCTTAACAATGAGAAAGTAAACAACCAATTTTTTTCAAATGGGCAAAAGATTTGGACAGACACATCAGGAAAGAAGATTGTGGATGACCAAGAAGCACAAGAAAAGATTCCAAACAGCATAAGTCATTAGAGCAATAAAAGCTAAAACTGCAAAGAGCTATTCCTGCACCCATGTTAGAATGGCTACA
>NW_007812876.1:0-948 GCF_000696425.1 Galeopterus variegatus | reverse complement strand
ACCCTCACTTCCCAGCTCAACCAGCCCAGACATGATTATTTAATCATGCCAACATAAGAGCTACAATAATATTTATTTTACCTTCACCTACTGCCAGGAGATGATATCATTCCAACTCACCCCAGAAAAATATGTCAAGATCTCAGGCAGGTGCAGAAATTGCCCATAGGTGCTTTGTTCCCAGAAAAGTCCACCGCACCTTCTAGCCTTCACCAAGTTAAACACTGTCTGAGTGAGCTGGACTGCCTTCTATTTCATTCCTCAGAGCCTCATAGCGTACATGGATGCAGTGTGAGATTCATCCATGCGGGGTGATAGCATCAATAAAGTTACAAATATCTGAGGCCCCTGGCAATCCTCAGCAAAGTGTCTTGCAATATGTCTGTTGTATGTCAAAGGCTGACATGTATTGAGTATTTCCTGCTTGCCAGGCTCTGATATAAAAGGTTTAAAACATTAACCTGTTGACCTCTCACATTAACTCTCCATGCTAGGAACTATTATTACCACCACTTTATGGATAAGAACACTGAGGCACAGAGAGGTTAAGTAATTTCCACGGAGATGAATCACCTCGGAGCTCTTCACCACCACCCCTACTGTGCACAAGACCACACGCTGACAAACTTTTCCTGTAAAGGGCCAGAGAGTAGTAAATATTTTAGGCTTTGTGAGCCATATGGTCTCTGTTGCAACTCTAGACAATATGTAAGTGACTTGTGTTCCAATAACAATTTATTTTTTAAAAAAAAGCAGCCCAGACTTGGCCCCCAGGTCATAGTATTCCAATCCCTGCTCTAGATCAATGGTTCTCGTACTTGAGCGTGCTTTATAATCATCAGGAGGACTTTCTAAAGTCAGATTGGTGCTCAACAACCTCCCATGTTTCTGATTAGGTAGGTCTCAGGTGGGGCCCAAAACATCGCACCTTTAACCTGTCTCCAGATG
>NW_007812875.1:0-948 GCF_000696425.1 Galeopterus variegatus | reverse complement strand
AACCTCATGAAGCTTTTGTAAAAATCAGTAGATCTAATGCAAATAAAATACTTAGCAAAAAATCCAATAAATGTGAATAAAAACACCATCTATTTGTGCTATTCTTTTTTTTGTTTGTTTGTTTGTTTTTTTCTGTTTTTTTCGTGACCGGTAAGGGGATCGCAACCCTTGGTGTGGTGTCGCCTGCACCGCGCTCAGTCAGTGAGTGCACTGGCCATTCCTATATAGGATCCGAACCTGTGGCGGGAGCGTTGCTGCACTCCCAGCGCTGCACTCTCCCGAGTGTGCCACGGCGTCAGCCCTATTTGTGCTATTCTTAATGAGAACCCCTTGTACAGTCTTTTTATGAGACTTTGCAATTTAGGGGCAAATATTTATATTTTGAAAATGTAGCTTTGTAAAATGCTACTATAGTGATTTATTAGAGCCCTATATGGGTAATGTATACCACATTCAACACTCAATTGCTTTAACATCAAATACCTAAAATCATTCTAATGCTCTAATGATATGAAATTGAAAACAGAATATTTGACCTAAAAGCAACCCCAGAGATGATTTCATTTTGTGGTCAAAAACACTAGATTAAAGTTACTATAAGAAGTGTGAGGTGATATCTGATTGTAGCCTTAATTTGCATTTAACTAATGATTAGTGATGTTGAGCATCTTTTTATATACTTGTTGGCCATTTGCATATCTTCTCTGGAAAAATGCCTATTCAGGTCCTTTGTCCATTTGTTAATCAGGATATTCATTTTCTTGATATGGGATGTTTTGATTTTTTATATATTTTGGATAATAGCCCCTTATCAGATGTATGCTTTGCAAATATTTCCTCCCTTTTTATAGGTTGTCTCTTCACTCTGTTCATTGTTTTCTTGGCTGTACAGAAGCTATTTCTGAGTCCAAAGTCTCACTCTGTATTCTTTCTTCCAAGCAGGCACAA
>NW_007812874.1:0-948 GCF_000696425.1 Galeopterus variegatus | reverse complement strand
CATTTAATTCTTGAATTCTTGTGATATATTACTTTTCCCCCTTTAGAAATAAGGAAATTGATATTCACAGAAACTATGTAAACTGGCAAAATCTCAAAGCTCTTTTTTTTACCGACAGCCCCGTGTTATTCCACCTCATTCTAGCTAAAGGTCACCTACCTCCACAAAGGTTAGCAGAAAGTAGCCTAGACCCAGGTACACAGACACACTGAGTGCAATATTCACACTAAATGGAAACTTTCAATGACATTCAAAAGTAGGAAAACCTCCAAGTCTAGAAAAAATACGTCTGTGGGCCGGCCCGGTGGCGCACTGGAGAGTGCGCCGGGGGGTTCGGATCCCATGTGGAGACCGGTTCCCGCTCACTGGCTGAGCGCGGTGCGGGCGCAACACCGAGGGTTGCGAACCTGTTGCCGGTCCCCGGTACAGGCGCGACACCGAGGGTTGCGATCTCGTTACCGGTCAGTAAAAAAGACAAAAAAAAGAAAAGAAAAAATACGTCTGCAATTGAAACAATGTTCTCAATGTATTTCATCAATTTATTTGTGATGCTTGGTCTCAGCTTAGCAGACCACATAAATGCAAAGACCACCCTCCTAAAAGCTGAAATTTTCAAAGCACTGGTTTGATTCCTGTCAAGGGTATTGCCTTCTGTGCCTGCATTTCTTCGCCACTTATTTATTTAGCTGAATTACAGATCAGCTTAAAAAGTCTATTAATGGGGGCTGGCCCAGTGGCGCACTGCTACAGTGCGCCGCTTGGGAAGCGCGGTGGCGCTCCCGCCGAGGGTTCGGATCCCACATACAGACCGGTTCCCGCTCGCTGGCTGAGCGAGGTGCGGGCGCAGCACTGAGGCTTGCGATCCCGTTGCTGGTCCCGGTCCGGTCCGGGCGCGACACTGAGGGTTGCGGTCCATTGCCGGACACAAAAAAAGACAAAAAGGAAAAA
>NW_007812873.1:0-948 GCF_000696425.1 Galeopterus variegatus | reverse complement strand
TGCAGTTCAATGCATGACAGGTATATTACACTTCTGCCCTATAAGTGAAATTCTAAGTGCTTCAATAATAAGTTGCTTCAATTTGGGAGCGCCGCCGCGCCTCCCAAGCGGCGCACTATCCAGTGCGCCACCGGGCCGGCCCCATTAGGTTTTGTCCAATAATCTATAAAAATTGGATCTATATTTAACAATCTTTTTTTGTGACCCTTTACATTCGTTAGGTTTTTAATAAATTTTAATTTTGAGAGGCTATGCCTCTCACTGGCAACTAAGAAAAATATATTCTAATTGCTACAAAAGTATTTGGAAATGTGTTTGGTGAGCTATTGTTGCAAAGATATAGTGCTTTCTCATGAGTCATACTAGATTGTACAAAGTAAAGATGTCCTATCAATTAAGTTTATTGATCACTAGTCAGTCTTGGATAAAAGAAAATCTTATGTATTTGCAATAGTTTACTTTCATCATATTTCTTGAAACTACATGATATCTATAACGTATTTATTTTAATTTCCTATATAAGGTAAGAGTTTTAATATCATATTAGGAAAGGCTAATTTTGAAATTTAGTTTTACTTCTTTAATAGACAGGAGTTTTCTAGTTCAGTATCCTTTCTTTCTTCTTTCTCTTTCTTTGGTTTCTCATTTTCTACATTGGAAACATTGGTGTCAGTGTTAATAATCTGAAATTTGCAAGTGATGCCATCAAGATGATGCAATAGAAAGTCTCAGCCCTCATTTCCTCTTGGAAACACTGATTTAATAATGATATACACCTTTACGAGATTTGCAGAATTTGGTTAAGAAGTTTCAGTAGCCACGCAAGCACGATGCTGAGATCAGCTGCACTGAAATAGGTTAGAAGAGCGATTTCACTTTACCCACATCAAATCTCCCACAAGTCAGCACAGCTCAGTGCAGGGAGAGAACATACCAGCTTGCGGCTTT
>NW_007812872.1:0-948 GCF_000696425.1 Galeopterus variegatus | reverse complement strand
ATTTGTTGTTGTTGTTGCTGCTGCTGCTATTGTAAATGGGATAGATTTCTTGATTTCTTTTCCTGCAAGTTTGTTGTTGGTGTATAGAAATGCTACTGATTTTTGTATGTTGATGTTGTATCTGCAACATTACTGAATTTGTTTATCAGGTTTAGGAGTTTTTTGGTAGAGTCTTGAGGTTTCTCTCTATGTAAAATCATGTTATCTGCAAATAGGGATGCTTGACTTTCTCCTTTCCTATTTGGATGCCCTTTATTTATTTCTCTTGCCTAATTGCTCTGGCTAAGACTCCTAGCATTATGTTGAATAGAGGTGGTGAGAGTGGGCATCCTTATTCCAGTTCTTAGGGGGAAAGTTTTCAGCTTTTCCCCATTGAGTATGATGTTAGCTGTGGGCTTGTCATATGTAGTCTTTATTGTATTAAGATACTTTCCTTCTATATCCAATTTGTTGAGAGTCTTTATCATGAAGGGTGTTGAATTTTATCAAATGCTTTTTCTGCATCTGTTTAGATGACTATATAGTTTTTTTCTTTCTTTCTGTTGATGTAATGTATTACATTTATTAATTTGCATGTGTTCAGCCATCCTTGCTTCCCTGGGATAAATCCCACTTGATTATGGTGTATAATCTTTTTGATGTGCTGTTGGATTCAGTTTGCTGGTATTTTATTGAGGATTTTTGCATCTGTGTTCATTAGGTGTATTGACCTGCAGTTTCCTTTTTTTTGTCGTTGCACCTGCCTGGTGATTTTTTATTGGATACTAAATATTGCAAATTTTACATTGTCTAATGATAGATTTTTGTCAGGGGGGATAGGTATTTGTATTAGTACATTTTCTTTTGCTGATAACAGAATATCTGAAACTGGGTAATTTATAAATAGCATTTATTTCTTACAGTTTTAGAGGCTGGGACATCTCGTGAGGGCCTTCCTCTTGGTGGGAA
>NW_007812871.1:0-948 GCF_000696425.1 Galeopterus variegatus | reverse complement strand
AAATGCATCTCTCACGATGACACCAGACACAGTGTTTCAACAAATTGTATGTTTGGAGGCCCATTGAGGAATACCCCAATTATAATTCCATGAGGTCTACATCTCCATAGTCATGGGGGCAGGTATAAGACCCAGAGTTAAGCGGAGTCACAACTGTGTATTCAGCCTTCAGTTTTTTCCTTGTACTCTCTGAGATTTCTTATGTCCTGAAAATGAAATCCCCTTTTACCGGCACCTTCATTGAAATGTACCGCCGCTTTTGTTGCCAATCCCAAGCCTGTTGCTACCTTTTTTTTTTTTTTGTCCTTTTTGAGACCGGCCACACCGCGCTCAACCAGTGAGTGCTGTGAGTGCACCGGTCATCTCTATATAGGATACAAACCCGCGGCGGGAGCGCTGCTGCACTCCCAGTGCTGCACTCTCCCTAGTGCACCACAGGCTCAGCCCTGTTGCTTTCTTAAGGAATGTTTGATTACTGAGAAGAAAACTGCCTGAGATTCATTAATTATAAAAGGGTATCCTCAGTAAATTAATCAAGAATTTCTGGTTTCAGGTTAGTTCATTTGTCTTTTGACATCTTTCAACTGAGGTGGAAAACGTGGAGGGCTAGTTCGTATACATTACTCTAAAAATTCCATATGGGCCGGCCCGGTGGCGCACTGCTATAGTGCGCCGCTTGGGAGCGCAGCGGTGCTCCCACCGAGGGTTCGGATCCCACATACAGACCGCTTCCCGCTCACTGGCTGAGCGAGATGCGGTCACGACACCGAGGGTTGCGGGCGTGACACCGAGGGTTGCGATCCCGTTGCTGGACACGAAAAAAGACAAAAAGGAAAAAAAAAAATTCCATATGTCTCTTTTTATGTGCAGGGACATTTTAATTTTCTCTAACAAGGCATGAAGTATTTATTAGAATTAAATTTATATTACAGAAACTGGCAACAGTGG
>NW_007812870.1:0-948 GCF_000696425.1 Galeopterus variegatus | reverse complement strand
TATCTTTATAGAGAATTTCTCCATAACAAGTACATTGGGAGAACAGAGTGATAGCACACAAGCAGAAAATTACTTCACTGATCACCCCTTGCTCATTCAAACTTCCTCTGTGTGGAGCTAGTTTTTCCTTATCTCTTGGATGAAATCTAGTGAAGGTACCATGACTTTTTTCATTATTCTCAATTAATAAAATTATCTGGTTACTTTTTAAAATAGACTTTTATCTTTTAGAGCAGTTTTAGGTTCACAGCAAAACTGAGCAAAGGTGCAGAGAGCTCCCATGCACCCCCTGCCCCCTCAACATTGATAGCCTAGCCCATTATCAACATCCCCCACCAGAGTGGTCCATCTGCTACAATCAATGAGCCTACATGACACATTATCATCACACAAGGACCATAGTTTACATTAAGCTTTACACTTGGTGTTGTACATCTTATGGGATTGGACAAATGTCTAATGACATGTCTCCACTATTCATACAGAGAAGTTTCATAGCCCTAAAAATCCTGAGTTCCATCTATTCGTCCCTCTGTCCCACCTAACCCCTGGTAACCACTGATCTTCCTACTGTCTCCATTGTTTTACCTTTTCCAGAATGTCATGTAGTTAGAATCACACAGTATGTAGCCTTTTTAGGTTGGCTTCTTTCACTTAATAGTATGCATTTCAGTTTCCTACATGTCTTGTCATGGCTTGGTAGCTCATTTCCTTTTAGTGCTCAATGATATTCCATTGTCTGGATATACCACAGTTTATCCATTCACCTACTTGAAGGACATCTTGTTTGCTTCCAAGTTTTGGCAATTATGAACAAAGCTGTTATAAACATCCATATGCAGGTTCTTGGGTGGATGTAGTTTTCAACTCCTTTGGGTAAATATCAAGGATCATGATTGCTGGATTGTACAGCAGGAGCATGTTTAGTTTTGTAGGAAACTACCAAAC
>NW_007812869.1:0-949 GCF_000696425.1 Galeopterus variegatus | reverse complement strand
AGGTGATTTTTGATGACAAGATTTTCACATTGCTGCACTGAAGCACAGATTCTATTAATGTGGACTAAGGTCCCACAGATTTCTTCCTCCCAAAATATGGGTCTTGTGGGCATCTATTTTGAACATGAAGATTTTTTTTTATATAAGTCTTTGTTCAACTCTTCCTTCAAATTGCTTTACTGCCCCTATCTTTTAGGACCAAGGACTGAACATTCTTTTCTATTCTAAGAGGGAAAGAAGCTAATGAAGCTAATGGGATACTAATACAAGCTGACCTGTTCAGTTACCAAATAAGGATGATGATGATAAATCTCAAAAGATTGCTATCTTCAGTGTCTTAAATTAAAGTTGAGAAAGAGTTGCTAGCCAAGCCTCATAAGACTTGTTCCCTGCTTCCCGCATTTGACAAATTTGTATCTCTGCTGAACATACCAGGCTGGACCCACTGAGAGATGAAATTCTCTCCTTCTTGCCTTATCTTCCTTTTGGCCCCTACTCAGCCAAATTTCTGTGTAGGCTTTCAGCTTTTAAATTTTTCCAAATGTTTCCAAAAATGTAATAAAGAGCCCCCAATTAATTTTTGAATAGGTTGAAATGCAATCTTTTCTGTTGAGACAAGCATCCATGGATATTGCTAGATTCCTGCCACCCTGTGTACGTAGGGAGGAGGGGTCAGGGAGGGATGAGAAAGACAGGTGGGGTCTGTTCCGTTTCACACAGGGGTGAGATCTTACAATACATGCTGTGTAATCAGGATAAGGACAAATAATCCCCATGAATACATTTCCAGTGAATTGACCTACATTTCACATCAGATAAAACACACTTAAGTCATTAAATGAATTTCTCCCTCTGGTTCATTAGTTCTCAGCATGCTCTGATCCTTTAACCATTTGTCATAAAGCTCATGAAAGCTGAATATGGGAAAAAGAAACTAAATCATTGCGTC
>NW_007812868.1:0-949 GCF_000696425.1 Galeopterus variegatus | reverse complement strand
GTTCTTCACCCCTCCCCCCACACTTAAGGTAATACATTTTAAAATAATTCACATTTTTTTTTGAAATTCCAGTTATACTGACTGGGTAGATTTTTCAGTCATTCTTTCCCTGATAATAAAAGTAAAACACGATTGGTATATACAATCTAAAACAATCTAGGCCATATGGAATACAAGAAAATAAATGACGTAATTTCACCAATCTAAAGCTACAACTGTTAATTTTTGGTGTAGTCCCCTCTAGTACCTTTCCAAAGTACATTATAGAGTTAAGAGACTACCACATATAGTTTTCCCTCAATAGGATTTCATAAACATTTTCTATTATGAGTAAAATTTCATAAATATTACTTGAAATGGCTACATAATATTCCACACTGTGCGAATGGCATGATTTACTTAAACATTTTCTTATGGTGATTTAGTTAATATCTGTAAAATAAGTCTCAACAAAGTTAATGTCACAAAATCTTCATCTGGGTGAATCCTTAGGCAGAATAAGCCTTAGGAGGCAATAAATGAGGCTGAGACTTATACAATGCACTGTCCTCTCTAGCTAAAAAAAACTTTAAATAAATGAGGCTGAGACTTATACAATGCACTGTCCTCTCTAGCTAAAAAACTTTATTTATTTATTTATTTTTTGCAGCTGGCTGGTATGGGGATCCGAACCCTTGATCTTGGTGTTAAAAACACCACGTTCTAACCAACTGAGCTAACCAGCCAGCCCAGAAACATTTTTGAGAGAAGAAAAATATCACTTTAAGGGCAAGACTACTGCAGGTAAGTAATATTATAGTCACATACGTTGAAAGAATTGACCTATAGTTTCCTGAGAGAAAACCAAAATGACTACATTAGATTGGAAAATTATAATTAAAAAATAATTTTTTTTTTGCTTTGTCAGTATTAGATGCACATTTCTGCCTCTTCCTCCTTCTCTCTCTCC
>NW_007812867.1:0-949 GCF_000696425.1 Galeopterus variegatus | reverse complement strand
TTAGTGGTCTTCAGCCATTTGTTTGGCAAGATTTTTTTTTTTCTTTTCTGTCCTCAATTCCGATCTTTGCTTATTATTGATTTGCTTTATCCACAACTTCTATGGTTTATTTATTGTGTGACATTGAAATATTAAGTGCAAAGCAAGCATTTGGGATGTGAAATAAGTTGATTTTCCAACAGACTCTGAGATGCCCACAGAAGAAAATCTGGGACAAAGGAAACTGGCGAGGTCAACAGTGATCTGATGCCAGTGACCCCTATGTTCCAAGCCAAGGAGCAGAGTATATTTCCTGAAGCTGGTGAATCATGAATACATTTAAAGAAAGGCACTGGCTTGACAAGCTTTGTGTTTTAGGATAATTATTAAAGAAGCTATTAAAAAGAGGTGGAAGTAAATACCAAGGAATAAGTATTCAGTACTTTAGATAAATAGACAGCACTGATGGGTGAAGAATGTAAGCATTATGTGCCCTAGGAAGTTGAGACCCCAGACTCTTTACTCCGACAGAGTGTTTCAGCATTTAGCATACACTGACCTCCCTGTTTTTATGGTTATTTATCTACTTGTTGTTGTTTTCTCACAAGAATGTGAACTCCTAGAAAACACAAATTATGTTTTTCAACTTTAAATAGCCTGTGACCAGTACAGTACTGGATTGATGTTAGCTAAATAATTGCCAGATATATGAATGCCATTATGGATCCACAAATTCAGTGCTTGCAAGTTTCATAGGATTCTCATATCTGAGATAATAGAAAGAATCTTAATTTATCTTAATTTTAGTCTTTGCAACAAATTATAGTAGTCAATGTTCTGCAAACCAGAATGTTTTGGGTAAGGAATTAATCATATTTGCTTTATTTTCTGATATGATACAATTTTACCTTAGTTAAATACAGAGTTCAATTAATATAAATCTATATTTCTCATAGTCATGTAGGTTTGG
>NW_007812866.1:0-949 GCF_000696425.1 Galeopterus variegatus | reverse complement strand
ACTGGGGTGAGATGGTATCTCAGTGTAGTTTTGATTTGCATTTCCCGGATGCTGAGTGATAGCATTTTTTAAGAATATATTATTAACTATATGATCATGCTGTACATTTTATCTCTTAAGCTTATTCCTGCTATACAACTTAAATTGTGCATTCTTTGACCAGCATCTTCCCAATCCCCTCACCCCAACCACTCTATCGCCCGCTAACCACCATTTTACTCTCTACTTCTGTAGGATTAACTTTTTTACATTCCACATATAAGCAAGATTGTGCAATATTTGTCTTTTGGAGCCTAGCTTATTTCACTTAACCTAATATCCTCCAATTTCATGTATGTTGTCACAAATGACAGTATTTCTTTTTCTCAAATGGCTGAATAGCATTCCACTGTGTATATATGCTGCATTTTCTTTATCCATTTGTCCACTGATGGACAATTAGGTTTATTAATTACTGATTCAATGTTCTTATTCTTTATTGATCTGTTCAGATCTTTGTTTTTTCTTGATTCTTCCTCTCAGGTGTATATTTTTAGAAATTTACCTATTTCTTCTAGAGAATTTAATTTGTTGAAATAAAACAGTTCATAGTAATCTCTTATAGTCCGTTGTATTTCTGTGGTATGAATTTTATTTTACTTTTTATTTATTTTATTTTTTATTTTTTTTATTATTTTTTTATTTTGTCAATATACAATGTAGTTGATTATTATGTCCCATCACCGAAACCTCCCTCCCTCCTCCCTCTCCCCCCACCCACCCAGGCATGTCCTTTCCATTTGCTTGTTGTAGGAACTTCAAAAAAAAAATTGTAGTTGTTATATCTTCCTCCCCACCCCCGGTTTGTGTGTGTGTGTGTGTGTGTGTGTGTGAATTAATTAATTTATTTTTATTTATTTTTATTTTTTTTTAATTTTTATTTTGTCAATATACAATGTATATGATTATT
>NW_007812865.1:0-949 GCF_000696425.1 Galeopterus variegatus | reverse complement strand
TTTCCTCTGAGCAGTGAGACACCTCAAAGGGGTTAATTTTCCAGAACCCTCAAGAGAGAGGTATTCCTCCTTTGGGAAATTAACACTGAGCTGGGGTTCTGTCTCAGTATTTATTCTCTGGGCCAGAAAGTTACAGAAAAAGAATATAGGTGGATTTATGGTAAAGTATAGTTTAACAATAAAAGCTGGTAACATCAGTGAAATAGCAAAGCGACATTCCATAGTGCAATTTGCAAAAGGTTAAGTCAATCCAGCAACAAAAGCTTGTTCTTAGCAAATACTGTGTTTTCCTACAGCAGTTTCCTCAGTATTTTTTACATAACAATAAAGCAGCTTTAGGTTGACCTGCTCCAAGGAAGTTTTGCTGTGTTATGATTCTATATCCACAACAGAGACTTTAGCCTGGGGAAAATTTTCTGTCTTTTGCAAGGTTAACATTTCTATATGTAATTTTAAAATGTTAGGTTAAGCCTGAAACTACAGGGCTTTGGAAACTAGGCCCTGTGAAATACATTTGATTTATAAATGTTAGTATACTCCACAAGGCACACCCATGCAGACCCAAGCTCTAGGCCCTCCCCAGTGGACCCATAATCCAGTTCTGCCCTCACAGAGCCAGAAGCCAGGCTGACCCCTGTGGACCCAGGCAACAGGTCTGTCTACTCACAGACCTATTGACCTAGGTAACAGGCCAGCCTTCCTGGGGACTCCAGCCTCAAGCCCACCCAAAAACCCTACCAGGTGACTCACCCAGAATCTCTGGACAGGCTGACTGGTGAAAAGATTTTTTCTGCTAAAGCCAATCTGTAAAGCCTGGAAGAGGTGCCTGCTTCTTCAAATACACAGATAGCAATACAAAGCCACAGGATCACAAATAATGTGATTCCGAGGAACAAAATAAAGCATCAGTAACTGACCCTAAATAAATGAAGATCTATGAATTGCCTGA
>NW_007812864.1:0-949 GCF_000696425.1 Galeopterus variegatus | reverse complement strand
CCTATCTTGTTGACTGACTTCTCTAGTCAGAAACAGAGGAGTCATCTTTGGTTTTCCTTTCTCCTTTCACAAATACAATCTGTCATCAAGTCAGAGCTTCCTTGGCCATAGCTTTTGTGCTTCCAATGCTCTAGGCTTTCTTTGATTCGCGAGAACCACATATTCCCTCGGCTCCAGAGCCTTTGCACACACACACCTTTAAGCTAACCTGGCCTTTTAGTCTCCTTCTTGCTAAGGTACCAGTTATTGAGATCTCAACTCACATATGAAAGTGGTTCAAGGAAGTCTTTGGGTGAGATTTTTCTGACCTCCTTAGATGAGATTCAATATTTCTATTAAATGCTTTGTAGTTTCCTATAATTTTTTTCATAGTACTTCCTATAGCTTGTAGTCATGTAGTTTATAATCATATAGTCATTATTATTTGACTCACGTCTGTCTCCTCCATAAAGGCAAAAACAGGTCCATTTGTTTCACTAATTGCCCCAGTACCTACCATGGAATTAGTGCACAGGTCTCTTTCAGAAGCATATTAAAAACTGTGGACCCTTTCACCAGAACAAATGAAAATATACACATATCCTCAGCACTTCCTCCAGTTTCAGGGAGTTGGTTCCTTGACCCATAGTCTTTACCTATTGAGCAAGGTTTCAAAACTACTACCTTGAAGATTAATAACAATAAAGTAGTGATTAACTCACCTGTATAATTTTTTAAGAAATGGATTCTTTTGCCAAATCAAAGTTTATGCTATAAATTTACCTCAATCATTTTTTTTTTCCTTTTTGTCTTTTTTTCTTGACCGGCAACGGATCGCAACCCTCAGTGTCGCACCCGTACCGGACCGGGACCGGCCACGGGATCGCAACCCTCGATGTTGCTCTCGCCCCTCGCTCAGCCAGTGAGCAGCCGGTCTGTATGTGGGATCCGAACCCTCGGTGGGAGCGCC
>NW_007812863.1:0-949 GCF_000696425.1 Galeopterus variegatus | reverse complement strand
CCTTAACTCTGCAGTCCAGGCCTTATAGCTTTGGTCACCTCTTTTGGGTTTGAAGGGCATCCGAAACCTGGTGTCCTCAATTGCTCACCAGGACCAAAAATGCCACCTGTGGTAGGTAGAATAACGTGCTCCCCTCCACAAGTTTTCCACATCCTAACCCCGGAACCTGTGACTATGTTCTCATCCGTGGCAAAAAGAACTTTGTGGATGAGATTCAGTTAAGGATCTTGAGATGAAGAGATTATCCGGGACTATCCTAGTGGCCCAATATCCTCATGAGAATCCTTATAAGAGGGAAGCAGGAGGCTGGGAGAGAGAGAGAGAGATTGAGAGACAGAGAGAGAGATTTGAAAATGCTACATTGCTGACTTTGAAGATGGAAGAAGGTGCCATGAGCCAAAGAATGCAGGTGGCCTCCAGAAGCTGGAACTGACAAGGAATGGATTCTTTCCTAGAGCTTCCAGAGAAAGTGCAGCCCTGCTGACCTCTTGATTTTAGCACCATAAGACTTATTTAGGACTTTGACCTGCAGACCAGTAATATAATAAATTTGTGTTTCTTCAAGCCACCAAGTTTGTGGCAGTTTGTTGTAGCAGCCACAGGGAACTCATCCCATCCCATCCCCAGGAGGTATCTGGGCTTGATCAGAAAACCTTCCGATTGTTTAGTCCAACCTCCAAATTTCAACTCCTTCTTCTACTTTATACTCTGCATACGTGTCTACCCCAAATTCTCTTGTTCCTACCTCCTGACTTCCTCCCTCCCCCCGTCTCCCTGTCTACCCATGTAGTAGTCTGTTTCTGCTGCTTATAACAGAATACCTGAAACTGGGTAACTTATAAAGAACTCAAATTTATTTTTATTTATTTTTTATTTTATTTTATTTTATTTTCCTTTTTGTCTTTTTCCGTGTCTGGCAACGGATCGCAACCCTCAGTGTCGCGCCCGT
>NW_007812862.1:0-949 GCF_000696425.1 Galeopterus variegatus | reverse complement strand
TTTGCAGTCACACCACACAATGCCCCCATGGACACTGCTAAGGCCACATGCACACAAACCCGCACCACCTACAGGGAACACAGCTGCGCTGGGGCTACAGGGTATGGCCATAGTTCTTTACCTGCAAAGTAATCCCTTATACCACACCCCAGTCCTCATTGCCAGCAGGAAGCTGGAATCAGGGGGGATCTAAAGACTAAAGCCAGCAGGAAAGGCCCACCTTTATTTTCATCTAGGTGTTCTTCTCAGCAAGTAACTGTTCCAGAACCCAAACTATTTCTTCTTGTTCTTGAGGACACCTAGAGTTCTAAAAAGAGATCACCATTAAGATTAGATTATACTGTGTAGGGCTTCTCAGGTTGTTTGTTCTCTTGGGGAATTTAGAAAACTAGACGGAAATGGGGGGTCACTTCAAAAGCCCCCAAACCATCTAGAACACCTGCGGGGAAGGCGCAAGTATTTCCCCAGGATGCATCTCTCAAGTTCACCTTGGTGGGTATTACAACATCTTTTTTACCCAAGGCGAGACTGCTGCTGGGTAACACCTCCCTTCAATACAGCTCAAATCCTGATGCTGCCACTTGTGGGTCCTCTCTTGACCCATATGCCTCAGTCAGTTCAGGCTGCTACAACCAAGTACCACAGACTGGGTGGTTTAAACAGCAGATTTTTATTTCTCACAGTTCTGGAGGCTGGGATGTTCAAATCCAGGCGCTGAAACAATGGAAAAACACGTAACAGTCTCGAATGTATATTGCTACGTAAAACAGTTCAGTCGGAAGAAGCTACTAGTCTATGATTCAAACTATGTGACATTCTACAAAAGATCAGTGGTTTTCAGGAATTCCAGGATAGCAGGAAGGAATTTATAGGTGAAGCGGAGGAAACTGTTAACAGTGAAACTATGCTGTCTGAGATTGTAAGGTTGAATACAAGACATTAAACATTT
>NW_007812861.1:0-949 GCF_000696425.1 Galeopterus variegatus | reverse complement strand
GTTGTCTTTTTGCTATGTTAATTACTTCTTTTGCTGTGCAGTTTTTTAGTTTGATATAATACCATTCATTTTTTCTTTCTTCTTTTGCCTATATTTTTGGAGTCTTATTTATAAAAGACTCTGCTCAGTCCTACTTCCTGAATTGATTTCACTATGTTTTCTCTTATATGTTTTACAGTTTCAAGTCTTATACTTAAGTATTCAATCATTTAGATTTTATTTTGGCATATGGCAATAGGCTTGGGTCTCGTTCCATTCTTCTACATATGGAAGTCCAGTTTTCCCAGCATCATTTTTTGAAGAAGCTGTCCTTTCCTTGGTGAATATTCTTGGTGCCTTTGTCAAAGCTCAGTTGACTGTAAGTATATGGGTAGATTTCTGTGTTCTCTATTCTCTTCCATTGGTCCAAAGGTCTGCTTTATGCCAGTACCATGCTGTTTTGGTTCCTACAGCTTTGAAGTACAATTTGAAGTAAAGTAGTATGATACCTCTGTTTTTTGTTTGTTTGTTTTCTATTTTTGTGAAGAATGTCATTGGTATTTTGATGAGTATTGGATTATATCTGTAAATTGCTTTGGGTAGTATGGACATTTTCACAATGTTAATTCTTCCAATCTATGAATATGGAATGACTTTCCATGTTTTTGTGTCCTCTTTAATTTCTTTCAGCAGTGTTTTGTAGTTCTTGTTGTTAGAGATCTTTCACCTACTTGGTTAAATTGATCCCTGGCTATTTTATTTTTTGGTTGACTATTGTCAGTGGACTCACTTTTGTGACATCTTTTTCTACTTGGTTGTTATACTATAAAGATGCTACTGATTTTTGTATGTTGATTTTGTATTCTACAATTTTAATGAAATAATTAATCAGCTCTAAGAGATTTTTGCAGTCTTTAGGTTTTTCTGTATATAGGATCATGTCTTCTGCAAACAGGAACAGTGTGACTTC
>NW_007812860.1:0-949 GCF_000696425.1 Galeopterus variegatus | reverse complement strand
AAATAAAGATATTATCTCACTAACAGGTAGAAGTTACTTCTAGATTATGAGTTGAGTTGTAGTTCCAATCGCTGTATGGTGCAGCGTAACCAGATTGCTGGCCACAGCCACAGCTGTGGAGTCCTTTATTTTCACAATGGACTTTCATAGCATGACCATTATCTGTTGACACTATCAGATCTTACCTTTCACTTGCCAAACTTGTATTTTCATACATCAGCTGATCGAAATAGTATTTTGAGCTATTACATAGTGATATTCTAGAGCCAGCTTAGGTCTCTTAAAGTTTAAAATAATGAGAATAAAAAGACATAAAGCAATAATTAAATGTAATAAAGACAAAAGAAAACAAATCTTCAGTCTCTATCAGATGGTCTGTGCTTCAATTTCTTCAGATATCTCAAGCAGAAATAATCTTGCCAAAAAGAACAGATGTTTATCAGTTATCGAAACAGCTTGAAGAATAGCACAGAAAAATTTACAGATGAAGGATCTGTGTTTGTAGTATCACTTTAACATTAAATAAATGACAGCCCGCCATTGATGTTTCTGATGTTGAAAATAAAATATTTTCTTTCTTTTCTTTTTTTTTTTTGTCTTTTGTCTTTTTCTGTGTCCGGCAACGGATCGCAACCCTCAGTGTTGCCCCCGTACCGGACCGGGGACTGGCAACGGGATTGCAACCCTCGGTGTTGCTCCCGCGCCTCGCTCAGCCAGTGAGCGGGAACCGGTCTGTATGTGGGATCCGAACCCTCGGGCGGGAGCGCCGCCACGCTTCCCAAGCGGCGCACTATCCAGTGCGCCACCGGGCAGGCCCTGAAAATAAAATATTTTCTAAAACAGCATTTCTATATATTTTAATTATTCACTTATTAGTGGTTGGGTACATACTAAGTGTTAGACAAAGGTCTAAGTACCTGATAATTCAGTGGACAAAACACACAAAATC
>NW_007812859.1:0-949 GCF_000696425.1 Galeopterus variegatus | reverse complement strand
CTGTCTCTCTTTGTCTGTTTCCACCATCTTGCAATGTGAGACCCCTGGGTCACTATTGCCACCACCAAGATCCTCACCAGATGTGTTCTCTGGATTTGGGACTTTCTAGCCTCTGAGACTGTAAGCAATAAATTTCACTTTCTTTCTAAATTATGCAGTTCTAGGTATTTTGGTATAAACAATAGAAACGGACTAATATACCAGTAAGGTGTTAAAGTGAAAACAATGGGAAGATATTTTCAGATGCATGAAGTTTCAAAAACAAGAGATGAACCAAAATATAAGACTCAGAAAATACTTCAGAATATAATGACTTGAGAAAAAGATAAAAATTAAACTAGGAATTTGACAAAGCATAAATAACCAGATTTGCTTCAGAATTATAAGAATTACCCTCAGCAATATTGGACACTGACGATAATAACAAACTCTTCAAGTTTTGGAGGGAAAAATTGCTTTGAATGTAGAATTCTATTTCTTGTCAAGCTAGCTTTCAAAAAAAAGTGATGCAAACTATTTTGTACAGAAGAAATAGAAAAATTTGCCGCTCAAAATTTACAATGCAAGAAAGAGTGAGAAGATAGGAAAAACTGAGGAACAAGACTTAAAACAATATTGGTGCTATAAGACTTTGATCATTTCTGGAGGATCCCGATGTTAAAATTTAGTCATTGGGAGTAAGAGTAGCGAAAGCATGTTAATATTGGGGCTGCAGAGAATAGAGATGCCAGCTAACTCCAGACATTGATTAAAAAAACAGTTAAAATATACAAGTTAAATTTAATGATACCGTTTAGAGAACCAAAAATGAGGTTTATGATTTCAAAATACTAAACAACATGAAATAGAGAAAATCTAATTAAACTCAAAAGATAAACAACACTACCAAAAAAGCATCGTTTACAGGAAGCACAAAATAAAAGACATAAGTCCAAATAAGACAAATCAC